>NC_142931.1:37782460-37794960 GCF_046866305.1 Octopus bimaculoides
GATGGCTTAGGAAAGCTTTAGAGAACGGGAACAGTGTAATGTGTTCTTGTTTCCACATCAATCAAACCTAAAATATTTAAATGACACACAATATAAGGATTACTAAATCTTAATTCGATTTTAATATTCGATGTGAGTACAACACAATAGCTACTGTTCAGACACATTTTGTCACTTCATCTAAGTAGCATAGAATGGACATCACGCGGGCGACATTTGTACAATCATCAGTAATCGTGATAGATATGAATGCCACTTCAGTTGTAAATTGTCAGAAAACGTGATATGAATTCTTGTAAACACATAAAATCATATATGTGTGTATATATATATATATATGTGTGTGTGTGTGTGTGTGTGTGTGTGTGTATATATATATATGTGTGTGTGTGTGTATGTATGCATACATATATATATATATATATATATATATATATATATAAAAGGCCTAAGTGTCTGTAAGTTTCTCTTTGTATGTAATATCTGTTTACCATATATTTTTGTAATAGGAATACCCTTGAGACACTAGAAGGTAGGTGGGGTGCTGATAAACTGGCAGAATAATAAATTAACTTTCGTAAAGTGATTAGCTCATTAGGTGCTAATAACTTGATCCTTGACTTATAGACAAAGTTTACGTGGGTTTACATAAACATATATATGTATATATATATATATATATATGTATGTATGTATGTATGTATGTATGTATGTATGTATGTATGTGTGTATGTGTGCGTGTGTGTGTGTGTGTGCAATTTTTTTCGTATGTGCTTTCCGCTACTAAAAGTGATGGGAGGGATTTCCCTTTCAATTTTCACAGCTTTGTTTTAAAATTTTGTCCCAGATTTATATATTCATAACAGCCACAAGAATATCTATAGCTAAGTACACATACACAGCCTGGTTGTTAATTAACACATTTTATTGAATTATTATGATACATACACAAATTCGATTAGGTCGCATTCTGCTCGTCTTATTATAAATATAGCTAAGTGAATACGATGGTGACATGTTGGACATTTCTGAAAAAATATTAAAAAAGATGAAATAGATTAGTTTTAAGAATTTTTTTAGTGAAGGAACAATGGTCATTGTCTTGATGTTTTCGAAAACTTGGTATAGTCAAGTATGCAGTATGCACAACATCCATTCGATTGCGTAATATATTTCGCAATTCTCAAGTCATCAGGCTTACCAAATAATGAAGCGAGCAATGACACGTTGATTAATCAACAGATTGTCAACAAGTGAAATCCCTAATGAGAATTACTAGCATTAAAGAAATGTAGTGTGGGTCCGTCTAAAATCTGTCAATCACGAAAGTGATTAGCAGAACTGAGTTGTTAATTAAAGTTGGTTTTCCTATTCTAAATATGCTATTAAACACAGCAACCTCGCATCCAAAGGTTGGTACTGGTAAGACATGCATGTATACCGTCTTAAAACAGTTGTTGGCTTTGTTTTTAAAAAAAAACACGTTTACTGTGTTATATTGGTTAGTATATTAAAGAGTGGCATGGTTAACAATTTTCAACATTATCATTCATTTACTGGATACATCTTGATTAAAGTTTTTCGATTAATAATTGCAGAATTAATAGCTAATTAGCTAATTATAATACAGGGAAAATAAGGAAAGGCACATACTGTCGAAGATCTCTGCGAAATATGAAATTAGGGAAGAGGGGAAAGAGGAGAAGGAAATGGGACAGAAATAACTCGTGTATAGAGATGGGCGTAGTCACAGTGCTAGCAACCATAGCCTGTAAATACTTAAATATAAATACTCAATATACCAAACAACAATGAACCTCACTTCATCGATGCATTCCCTGCAACGATGAATGATTATTTAACTATCCGATCTACGTCATTCTGTCCTGTTAATAACTGTCGCGTGCTTCGCTTTCATATGCCCCGAACCTTTATGGAGAATTCAGAATACAGAAAATGGCTTTCTTACAGGTTCGTATATGCCTCAACCATATTTGTGCTGTTTATGTATGTATGTATGTATGTATGTATGTATGTATGTATGTATGTATGTATGCATATGTTGTGTGTGCGTGTGTGTGTGTGTGTGCGTGTGTGTGTGTGTGTGTGTGTGTAGGCGGTACTACATTTTAGAATTTTCTAGTTCTTTACACAAAGATCTAACTCAAACTTTAAGGAAAATGTTATTAGACTTCATTACGTCATTTTCTGAATCAAAATACATATAAAATATACACCACATTAAAATACTGCTGGATTTGTTATGCCTGTTTGATAATAAAGAAATTAACTTGTAAATGCTTTCATATCTTTCTATCCGTGAAACCGCAACTCATCATAACTACAGCGTGTGTAACACGTACAGAAACGCAGTGTTTTCAAATTGAATTACAGCTGCAATCGCGATTTCTAATTAATGGCAATACTCGGTAAATGGAAGCTATGTTACTCAACTACAGAAGGTAATTTCTGCTGATGTAAATTTATGGCCAACCAGCATTTTTCATTGCCGTTATACTTTAACCACAGACTATGACAAAAGTGTTTCGAGCCGTGATCATATCACTTCTCTTTAAAACTAATGTATTTAGGACTAAATAGTCTCTATTTTTACTGATGAAGAGCAAGCTGCTATTTCCAGTCTATCATTTATTCGTATCAGTACGAGACTGTGAAAGAGTGAAAGTGCATATTCTCTTACTCTGAGAATAAATTATTTAGAGACAGTATTCGCATGGAAAACAACAGTTAAGTATTCGCATGGACAACAACATGGAAAACAACGAAATTGAATGTAAATAGCATTAAGAAGCTCAGTAAAAAATACTAAGCTATGACGAAAACATGACTCTACCTCCTACACTTTCAGAAAAAGTAATGAAAACATTTACTTTTCTTTAAATAATATTAGTTTTCCTCTCTACGTAATTATTTCTACTAAGCCTATTAATGCTCTCTGTAATAAATAAGTTAACACTAACTGATCTATGTTTTTTTTTTTTTTTTTACACAAATGGAGTCTTTCAAAGTATTTGTTCTTTGCACAACTTTTAAACGCCAACTAATCTGCAATTGTGTACATTAACTAAATTCATCACTACGTAATGCATTCACTACAAAAATTTAGTTTATCACTATTTCAGTAACTATGATAAAGTGTTCCATTCATGAAATTGAAACAATACTGAATCTTGTCTAAAATTACCTCCCCATTCGCTCCAAGAAATTAATTAATATTGAGTTTGTTTTTGCACACCGCATAATTTCCATTTAGTGTTTTGATGATCTTTGCATTTAACTATCTTAACACTAACTTATATGAAAGTTGTTTCCATATCCTATCACCTCATCTAGTATCTCCAGGGTTTATTCACATTCAATACTTCAAGTCTTTTTAGATATCCCTTACGAAAGTTGCAATTGATACGTACACACATACGCAAACGCGAGCGCACACACACAAACAAACATACACAAAGATGTATATTTATTTTACTTTTTCTTTTACTTCTTTCAGTCATTTATTGCGGCCATGCTGGAACATTGCCTTTTAGTCGAACAAATCAACCGCATTTTTTGTAATCCTAGTACTTATTCTATCGGTCTGTTTTGCCGAACCGCTATTGTTACGGGGACATAAATTCACCAACATCGGTTGTCAAGTGACGGTGGTGGGGAGGACAAACAGGCACAAAGACACGCAATACATAAATATATATATACATATATATACGACGGGCTTCTTGCAGTTTGCGTCTACCAAATCAATTCACAAGGCTTTGGTCGGCCCGAAGCTATAACAGAAGAAACTTTCCCAAGGTGCCACGCAATGTGACTGAACCCAGAAACATGTGCTTAGGAAGCAAGCTTCTTACCACACAGCCAAGCCTGTGCCTCATATATATATATATATATGTATATATATATGTATATATATATGTATATATATATATATATATATATATATATATATATATATATATATATATATATATATTACCATTTTACCTGTTTCAGTAAATGACTGTGGCTATGCTGGAGTACTGACTTCAAATGTATTAGTCGAAGAAATCGACCCCAGTCGTTACTTTTTGAAGCCTAGTACTTATCCTAACGGTCTTTTGCGATGACCTAATAAGGTATGCTGACGTAAACGAACCAACACCGTTTGTGAAATGGTCGTGGGGTGCAAAGACAAATGCACATGAACATATACACAACACACACAAGCAGACACACGAACACAGACACATCACACATACATATGTTTATATATACAGAGTGCGATAGGTAAATTGTCGCCATTTTATCTTTTTAATTACGTACATGTGCATTGTATGTTTATGATTTTGTCGAATAAATAGTATAGCAGGGTCAGTTGGCCTTTGTCTGTGAGAAAAACAGCACCATGACACAATTCACTCGGCCAGAAATTTGGAAACGACATGCTGTGCTGCCTGGTATTCCCGCCAGAAAATCCAATACAAGCATTTCAGAGTGTTTGGGTGTCAATCTGAGGACAGTGCAATAGAGTGGGAGAGTTGGATGAATCTAATGGTGACTATTAAGATGCGGCAGCTCGGAAAACTCACTCTGGTCGTTCCAATAAGAAAAGAACTCCTGAATTTGTTGGTGAGATCCAGGCCATGATTGACAACGATCCCTCCAAGTCGATCAGGTCTATTACCAGTGACGTGAGAGCGCTTGAGTTTCTTACCTGGCAGGTAGTCCATGACGACATTCAGTATTCTTCATACAAGATGAGAAAGGGCCGATTTGTATGCCAAGCTATCAAAGACAAGAGAAAAGACTGCGCTACGAAGCTTTTAAACACACTCAAGCATCCCCTCCAATCGAACATGCTTTGATTTTTCTTATATGGTGAACACACAGAACAAACTTTGGCTTGCTGTGTCCCCAAAACGTCTATCGAGAGTGATAAAAATCAAACATCCAGTCAACATCATAGTGTTTGGAGTGATCACTAATGATGGCGAGGTTATGCCTCCATTCATCTTCCCGCATGGCCTCAGACTCAACATGGAGGCCTACATCAAGTGCCTGGAGGAGGTAGTGCTGCACTGGGTCAACAGGGTGGCTGCTGGAACACCCTATGTCTGGCAACAGGACTCTGCATTTTGCCATACAAGCAAGAGAACTCAATCATGGCTGTCAGACAATTTCTGCGACCACATCACCCCTAACATCTGGCCACCTAACACTCCAGATTGCAACCCCCTTAATTATTATGTGTGGGGCGCAGTTGAGCGAGAGAGCAACAAAACTCCTTGTAAGACCAAAGATGAACTGAAGACAAGGATTATAGCAGCATTCCCCAACTTAAACAAGGAGACCGTCCAGAAGAGTTGCAGGAAATTCTAAAGTTGTCCGGAGGCCGTGGTTAAAGCCAATGGCGATTTTATTGACAAATTTCATTCTTTAGCATTTCAAAATATTTTTATGCAATTTGCTAAATATATCTGTTAAAATGAGATGCCACTGTTATATTCATTTTTTCGTAATTTAGACGATAATTTATTCATCGCATCCTGTATATATATATATGTATGTATATGTGTATGTATGTATATGTGTATGTATGTATATATACACGAACGGCTCGTTTCAGTTTTCGTCAACAAAATCTGCTATCTACTTGTACGACTGTGATCGACCTGGAGGTAATAGCAGATGAAACTTATCCAGTGCGCCACGTATCGGAACCATGTGATTGAGGAGCAAACTTCTTTCCACACAGCCTCATCTGCGGAAACATGATTTTTAAATTTCTAAAAATCCTTGAGAATAATATTTGGCTGACTTTCGTGTAAAAAAAATATGCGCTATAAAAAGAAAGACACAAGGTTTAAAAGAGAAAATCTATAACATGCACACAGCCAACAATTAAATCTCAAAGCAACACAGAGCACACCAATCTTAAATATTCGATATCTAAAGAAGATTCATATTATAAGAACCATGAATTGTACATAAAACAGAAACGAAACGAAATTCAGAGAACAGAAGAGAATCGTAAAACATAAGTTGCTCTATGCGTCGGAAATTAGATAACATGGCGGAAAGGTAGCAACCAATGAAAAACTAAAGATAAAAGAATCGATCTGAACAGATAGATAAATGGAAGAACAACATCAAAATGTTAATGTTGTACCACCGAGAACAGTAGAACACCCATATCGAAAATATCCCACCATCCATTAACCATCGGTATCAATGATGTCACAATGGAAAAATTGAGGGAAGCTACCACGGAGACCCGATAGCATATCCAAAGACTATGGAAGAGCGGGAATCTACCAGAACCCGTATTAGAAGTGTGCAATGAAGCACTAAATGAAGATAAGCGTGAAGTAAGGTCAAAATGATGCTTAATAGCATTCTGTAAGAAAGGAAATTTAGGACAAAAAGTAAACTTTAGAGACATTACAATGAATTCTACAAAAGGTATATAATTAAATGCTTCACAATAAAATCAGGCGCCATATTGAACTATTATCGTGCGAAAATCAAAATGGTCCGGATCAAACAAATCCGCACTATTACAAATACACACTACAAGCAGAATAAAAGAAGGAATGAAACTAACAAAATCATAAATTACAAACAGGACGCATCTTTATAGATTTTCGTAAAGCGTTGGACTGTGCCAACAACATGAATTTCGAAATTGTAGGAGTATACAGAAAACCCACCTAAGATTGTAATATTAACCATCAAGTATGCTAACATCACAACAAAAGTCTTCAGATGGCAGTATCAGCATGTCTCAAAATTCTAACTGGAGTATCAAGGCGCTATCTAAAAATCGTACCAAATGACACTCTGCTACCATATCTATTTATAATTATATTGGCTTAAGTTATGAGAACAACTATGGAAGCGTATACAAATATGGGAATTATCGTGTAGCCATAAGCTAATCGAAGATATCCAGCCAACAATGTCATGGATATAGATTACGCAGAAGACATGGCGACAATATACGACGCAATAGAAGTGACTATACTTTATAGTATCGAAAAATACTTGTGGCGATAAACATTTCGGTATTGGAACGTGGAACTCCCATCAACCGTGAGCTTTCAGCAGCTGCAATGGAAGATAGGCATCAGTGGAAGCTTATTGTCAATGAAGTCAGATCATGTTTAATTTGACGAAGATGCTGATGATGAGGATGATGATGATGAAAATGTCTTTTAATTACATTTCGCATAAGCTTTGAGATATATTATATATTATACTGTCTTTTCGGATCCACTGTTGTCATTATCATCATCATATTATTAAGAACATGATTTCTTACAATATTTGTTATCATCATTATTATTCTGAAATATCAATGGAGTGATATTATCAATAGAACGTCATATATAGTACCTTATAGTAGTTAGTTATGTTGTTTTAACGTCCTAAGTTCAAATCGAGCTCTTGTCGACTTCCATCATTCCGAGATATAATATACTAAGGACTGGAGGGTCTATTTCATCGATTGTGCCATTCCTTGAAACTGATGACCTTGTTCTCAGGTTAGAAATTATTATGATTTGTATTATAGCCATCATCATTGCTATCATTAACATAAATTGTGATATTACATGGAAATGAGAAATATTCTCAAATATAGAAATGTTACCCTTTGCCTCTTGTCTTTCATTCTATTATGGCAGCTGTTATGCTGTTCGTTGGAGGAGGAAGCATTCTTCATTTATTAAATGAGATTTCTAGAAGTGGACATCATCGATCAGCCAAGCTTTCTGAATTCGATTTTACACTATATTAAACGTTTGTTATAATATATCAGTTTTGTTAGTTGGATTGCTAGAAGCAAACGTACTTGACTTTCGTAACTGGTGAAGCTTAAGAGATTTACTAGAATTTTAATTAAGCAATATTTAATCAAAATTGGTAAAAGCAATATCTTTGTAAGATATATTGCAAAAGTCAGAATAGCAATTATAATAGTGAAAATATTATTTTACATTGTCTTATGCTCGTTAGTTGATATATAGGTATATTTGTTTTCGATATGTCAGAGAGTTTGAAAACGAAATAAATTAAATCGACATCAATATATTTTGCTATTTACTTGTACTAAATTTTTCTCTTTGTTTAGTTTGTCTCTTTTGTGATCTGTGTTCAAATTCGACAATTTCAACTTTATTTTTCATCCTTCCGATGTGGATAAAATAAATATCAGTTAAATATTGAGTGCATTTAAATTAACTATACCATTCCATTCAAAATCTGTCAGCTTTTCTAGTTTTAGAGAGGAGTATTTGTTTCTGGAAATTAAATGTTTAAAACTGTATTTTATCGAAAATATGTCTCACATTAGTCATAATCAATGACGTGTTTTGAGGTTCGCTGGTATCTATTTGAATATGTGAATGAAACTATGGTATATGTTTGATAACATTTCCAACCTGAACAAACATATACACGCACGTAAACACAAAAACTCAAATATGGACCCGCACAAACATATGCACACGCATGTGTATGTATATAAACGTGTATGTATCCTCAAATAACTGCAAAAGATAAATCTGCAAATAAAGTAAACACTGATCCCATTGTTATAGTGGAATGAAAATAAGCTACCTCACAGTATGTATCATGTAATATAATAGCTAATAATAAGCTGGATGACAAAAACTGATTAATTTTCTCTTTGATTGAATAAAAAAATTTTTTTTTTAATAATCATAATATCGCTGTATGTATTTAAAATAGGATACACAGTTAGATGATTTCTTACATTCTGAGCAGAATTAATAACTGTTACAATGGTAATAGTTACAGCATCTGAAAGTATTTAGGAAAGGATACTGAAAGCATACTTGTATCAGAGAGACATAACCCGCACATATTGTCCTTGCGAACAATATCGTTGGCTTTAAGGCACACATATTCTACCCTACAGATGTAGAACTTTAAAACTGACGTCAATGGCACAAGAATAAACAAATACGACTGTGATCACCCTCTAATAAATTCCAAATCTTTTAAAATTGGAACGAAAATACAGGACTCTTGCAGCTTTCATATTCATTTCTTTATTGCCCACAGAGAGCTAAACACAGAAGGGATAATCGAGGATAGACAAAGGGATTAAGTCGATTACATTGACCCTTGTGCGTAACTGGTACTTCTTTAATCGACCCCAAAAGGATGAAAGGCAAAGTCGACCTCGGCGGAATTTGAACTCAGAACGTAACGGCAGACGAAAGCTAAGCATTTTGCCCGGTGTGCTAATGATTCTGTCAGCTCACCGCCCTGAGGCAATTTTCATATTATTTAAAATTACAGTCTCACTGAGAAGAACTGCCATTGTCTAAAGGACTAAATCTGATAAACATTTAATTCATAATTGTTTCCAATTTAGATAAAAGGCCAGCAATTTCGGCAAGAGGAAGATATTAGTTGATTGCATCGACCGCAGTGCATGACAATAACTTTATTTTATCGACCTCAAGAGGATGAAAAGCAAATTTCACTTAAGCGAGTTTTGAACTTAGAATCTATAGAGCCAGAAGAAATAATGCAAGGCATTTAATCCAACGTTCTACCGAAAATGCCACTTCGCCGCCAATTTAATGAAATATGGACTGCTGAGAAAGGTAATTCTGAAACTTTTTTATCCCTGTAATAACACGACATATTTAGACCTCAGGATTTGGGTCAGAATTAGTAATTTAGAAAATTATTCACTTCTCAGAGAGTGTAATATAAATTCCATTACAATTTCTAAGTTCACAACTTCAAATACGCTCAACCTATTTAAGTATTTACTTTTATACAGCAGATATATCTGATCATGTTCTCATTGGTTCTCTGTTTGGTTAGCGTCACTCTGTGTCCATCTACAAAAATTCTCTATATTTCTCTACTAGTCATTCTAAAATCTCAACCAAAAGTGAGGCCTAGGAGCTCTGGCAAGACCGAAACATGTGCAGAGATGTTATACTTTGAAAGAAAACATGAAATATTTTTCGTAATTCCTAATGCCTCCTCATATTTGCTGACTCAAGAAACAAATCTCTGCGAATTACATTAAGCAAAACACTACAGTCTCCTACTGAGTAGCTAAAACTTACAGGACGATAAACCAGGTTAGTCAAATGTGGGGGCATGCGCCGCTGTTGCAGTACGTTGCTGCATTCACCATTCGTCGGTATATTCCCGGGTCCTCCCGGCAATCCGATTAGCAGTGTCCCAGTCAGTCGCCATCTGAGCGAGTTCCTCAGTGAAGGGAACATAGGAAGCAGGGTCTAATTCAGAAAATAGAGCAACATGGCCAAACAGTCTGAACTGGCGTTCCTGAACCATACAAGTAACAGGATGCATCCCAGTTTCTGAGTCGTTGGTCGGATACGAAATCCGACCGATGGTAACCCTTAATCCTGCGAAGTGTTCTAGTACCAAAGGAGTGCAAGCAGCCCTTTACGGCCCCAGACAATTCTCGCAATTACAGAGCGGAACAGGACGGACCAGAGACTTAAAGATCCGAACCATTGTCCTCCTACACATATACCGGCAGTGTAGAAATCCCTTGTCCAATGAGTCCACAACTGCACCAGCTCCTCTAAGTCTTTTCAGGACTTCAAACTCGCAGCCATTGCCGCTATGTATCCTGATTCCGAGATAAGCAAAGCATTGAACAACTTCGCCATTCTCACACGGATCAAATAGTGACGAAATAAAGTCCTCCAAGAAACCAACGAAAGGTTGGAGATTTGACCCAAGAAAGTCAGGCTCCCTTACTCAGTGAAAGGAAGGCGCTCCTCTGAAGATATCAAGTAAGAATAAGTGCGTCGTCAGCAAAATCTAAGTCTGTAATGTAATGCTAGTTTCACCAATGAGTGCATCACAACTCGATCGATCCACCATTCGGCCAAATATCCAGACCATACTGACATTGAATAGAATGGGAGCCAAGACAATGATGACGAACTCCAAATCTAACTGGATAAAGGTCAAATGTTGAGACACCAATCCGAAATGCGCTGACTGTTCTGTGTACAAGGCCATCATCAGCCAAATCAGTTGAGATGGCATGCTTCACAGCTCCAGAATCCTTCAAAGCATATCTCTATCCACCGAGTCAAACGCTCTGCTGAGGTCGACATAAGCAGAAAGCTTACCCTGCCAAAAGCTGAACTTGCGTTCAATGAATGCACGACAAACCAGGATCTTGTCAGCAGTTGACCACTTTGGCCTCTTGTTAGCAGTTGACCTATTTGGCCTGAATGTATCAGCTGCTGAGACGCAAGCAAATGAGTTTGCACTCTGTTCAGGATGATCCTGGTTGACCTTACCGAGCACTGAGAGGAGTGTATCAGCCCTATGATTGTTGTAGTCGTAGCGATCACCTTCAAATTTTCAGATTGGAACGCTTATACCTCTTTCCCAGTCAGGCAGTAGGATCCCGCTTCTCCAGATTAAGCAGACAATCTGCTGCCAGAACATGACAACAAAAACAAAACCTTTGTTGATCATCCCACTATGGATGCCACACAAATCGGCTAAATTCCCGCGCTTCAGCTGATTTGCCGCAATGCGAACCTTGTCTTTGAATGGCAGATCACAGCTCACTGGTCGGCCGGTCACCAGTGCTGAGGACATCATGATATTCAGATATACAACACCTGAAAGTACGATGTCCAGTGAGCCACTACCATGGACTCCTCCTTCAGAAGTGTGCCATCAGTGTTTAAAACTCCAAAACACTGAAGGCGGAGCTTCATCCACTGAGCATTAACGACTACTATCCAAACAGTACGTGAATCAGATGTATAAGGCCGACTTACAGCCTCCTTGCAGATTTCTAGGATTTGTATTTTCTTGTCAGACCTTGCCCTGACTACCCTATATTTCAGCCCCCGAAACAAATCACCAGGAGTTCCATCAAGTCTGCTTTGCAGTCGCACTCAACCAACAACGAGGGTCTTCCTGGAAAGGAAACGTTTTCTGGTCTGATTTTGGAAACCGATACATTTCCTAGCAGCCGCCGACAGTAGGGTATTTCAGTAAGCTTCTCACATTCCCACAAAATCAGACGAGTAGTAAGCCCCAGATAATACGGATCCAAGTTGCTGCGAGTAGGTCTTGCTTACGCCGATGTCTTTAAGCCTGTCCGCATTCAGTCTGAGAATGGTTGCCTTCAACTCGGCCACAGCATGACTCTGGTCGGTGATCAAGAATCTAGTGCTCCTTCAGAGAGAACATTCCAGATTTCTACCAAATAGGCATCCTCAGGTTGAACTTAGATTTGTTACTCTTTTGCACCACTCAGGTGACAACTTCCAATATATCCTGTCCTCTAGGTTTTCCCCCGTTCTGCGAATGGAAGTCCTGACGGTTTTTCTCCACTTATTTCATGCAACGTGTATTATAGAGTTGAGTTACTTCTCCCCGGAGGAAAGAATATTTTGAGAGTGCACAAGAGGTTGTTACTGGTGAGGGTTTTACGAGGTTGG
>NC_142931.1:37799960-37809960 GCF_046866305.1 Octopus bimaculoides
AGAAGGAGGTGGAACATTGGCAAATTGTGAACAATGAAAGAGAATATATCATTGACTACTTTCTTAGAATCGTTGATGAAAAGTAGAGATTAAAATAAATGGGAAAAAAACGAACGAATTTATCTGACAGCACAATAAAGCAATTATTTATATCGCGAGTGGATTTTATATAAATTGACCAGAGACAGACAAAGGAACAAGGTGGTCAACGGGATATAATAACTGTCTAAGGAAGGTGGTCGTGAAAAATATCTTCAGAATGCTCAACTGGTCATTACAAGAATTTTGAATCCTGAAAACACAGACATAGACACACATCACACAAACACACATACACTCACACACAGTTATATATTACATATAGGTATGTGTGTGTGTGTGTGTGTGTGTGTGTGTGTGTGTGTGTGTGTGTGTGTGTGTGTATGTGTGTGCGTGTGTGTGTGTTAGTGTGTGCGTGCGTGTGTAGAGAGATAGATAAATATATATATATATATATATATATATATATATATATATATATATATATATATATATAACAGTGTATTTCTCCCTTCGCTTCATCTCTATTACTTTATTCTATATAAGCCATACTTTATTTCTATTAACCATCTTTTTCTATTTATATTTCATATATTATTTAGTATTTAATCTTTTCTTTTGTAGCTAAAATAGTTTTTTCCCCTTGTATCGGTTCAGTTTAGTCGATATGCAAATGTTGATTTGAGTTAATTCATGCGTACCTGCGCCTGGACGTGCGTGCCTATTTTATAGAAATCGTTTCACAAATACTTTAAACGGGTGCACCAATCAGAATCAAATTTACATCTAGTAATGTGGTAACTTTATCCTCTGTGTGTGATTGGTTGTATGTGTGTACGTGCATGCGTGTGTGTGCAAGTGTGTCTGTGCATGAATTTGTATGTGTCTGTGTATTTTGCTAGGGAATGTCTTTAATATTTATGTATATGTGTAAATATGCATATATGCATGTATGTGAAATGAATGTATTTTGTGTCTCCTATTTTTTCTTTACTTCCTACAATCTGAATGCCTTCAAAATAAAATGAATGTTGCCTTGCTAACCTTTGGCTGTGTTTCAGCAATATATTTCTATCATACACAAACACACATGCCCACATACACCAATAAAGATATACGCACTCAAACTCATACATCTACACTGAAACACACATATTAGTTTTTTATGTTATCTGTTGCTGTACGTATGTATGTATATATGTATGTATTTATGTATGTATCCATGCATGCATGTATGTATGTATGTATGTATGTATGATCAGCACTGATGACATCAACTAAACAAGAGAAAAACTGATTTTCTTTCAGAAACTGTTGAACCAACAATAAACAGAAAAAATTAATAAACGAGTATATTTAACAAGGAAAGCTACATTGCACAGGAATCCGTTGAGACGCTCAAAACCAATCTTTCTTTTATACTACAACATCGTATCTCCACCAATACTGCAACACATTTTAACTGAAAATTATATATCTTATTCATAAATTTCTCATCTATCTTGGTCCTCGCATTCTTTTCATAGTGACATTGTTGGCACAATGGCCGGATCACTTGATATCGCAAATAGTTACCAACACAACGCCAATACCTTCACGAATTTCTCATCGAAACACAACCCCTCAAAGCATTGTTGGTCTTTCTCCCCTCTTTCCGTTGCCAATTCAATTTCTGTTCAGTCTTCAATTCCATAAAGCTGGCCTTAAAGACAACAATATAACACACCAACTTATTTTGGTATTCATAGATAGATAGATTGAACAAATCAAAGCTAACAGGACATTGCGAAACTCTGTTAAAATATCCGGACTGTCACTCAGTATTTGACGCCCTGCTATGAAGCAAAAAAAAATAGAATCAAGAATCCTTGATTTCGTAAATACGATGGACGTAATATTTTCCATGTGTGTGTGTGTGTGTGTGTCTGTCTGTCTGTCTGTGTTTGTGTGTGTTTGTGAGTGTGTGTGAGTGTGTGTTCATTTGATAATACAAATGATTTTACATTAAAGTGAAAGTTAACTCAATACTTTAGGTACAGTACAAATGTATTATTCTGTACCATGAATAGTATTGAAACTTCGAAGTTTCAGTCAGCTAAGCCATATCGGTCTGTAGTATACTTCAGTTCATCTTGGCTTCATACAGTCTCCTGTTAAGTTAAACTTTTCTAGAGTAAGGTGAGCACTACTGAATGATAGTTAGTTTGTGCTATAGGTTGTTATGTAGAGGTGACATGGAGAATTTTTACTGAAAAAATTGGGGGTAGTGTTATTATTGAGAATTTATTCATGTAAAATTTTGTAATTAATTTGTGTATTTAGGTATGTCATATTCAGATCATAGGAGTTCATAAAAGCATGTATTTAGGAGGAAGGTTTATGTTGGTCAGCAGAGATGTCACTATGTTTAGTTGCTGGTTTTCTTTGGATATTAATGGGATATCTAACTTTTTGTTTTGAGAATGTGAAGGTTAAAGCTCAGAGTTCATTCTAGTATTTAAGCCTTTGTAATTAGGTGTATTTATCTCGGCGTATCAGACTTTTGGTAATGAAGTTAAGAGTTCACAAAAGAATGCAAGTAGGTGGTAAGTTTTAGTTAGTTACTAACGATTTTTACTTGTAGTAGGTGTTATTTAGGGTTTCTCATCTGTTTGTATTGAGAGTGTGGTTAAGAATGTCATGATGTTATTAGAATGGAAAATTTAATCTTATGCTTTAATGATTCACAAAAGGATGTAGGTATATGTAAATGCGGGTCATTAGTCTAGATGTCATTTAGTTACTATTTAGAAAGCTTTAAACTTTTGCGTTCAAGGAGGTGAATTTTATGAGCTATATTTTATATTTCTTTTATTCAGTTTCATGCGTGAGTTTTCTATAATATATTATTTTTGATTATTGAATATGTACAAAAGTGGGCATTATAGAATATGTGCAAAAATTCTAAGCCAGTTATTCCTCCTTGCATGTGTATATTCGTAGATGAGTGAGCTAATTTTAAAAAATTTTCTGAGAATTTTTGCTCAAAATTGGTGAACTCTCAAATGATTTCTGCTGGACTTCGTGTTGTGCTATAATATCAGTTTTTATGTGTATTATAGAGGCAGTTTATGGTAAAGGTGGAGACGGGAGAGGAAAGGTGGAGACGGGAGAGGAAAGGTGGAGACGGGAGAGGAAAGGTGGAGACGGGAGAGGAAAGGTGGAGACGAGAGAGGAAAGGTGGTGGGCTATTTGTATGTTTACTCGTTAGAAAAGTCTATTGGTTTGAAATGTTATTGCATTTTGAAGATTTTGTGCTTGCCCGAATCCTACCATATTTTTACATTTACGAACCAGAATTTAAACCGAAACCCCGAATTAGTATTTTCATGCAGACTAATTAGTCTCTTCATTTATCCATTATGATAGGACTGCTTAGACCAGTATTCAGAGCTAATGTACATCTCTAGTGATTCTTGGGGTGAATAAAAAAATTACAGTTTTCAGAGGTAATTTTTCTTCCGACATTTAAACAGAACCCGTAGAGAATTTGATACATTGCTTTAGTTCAATTGAGTTAATTAACATACCTCTTAAAATGAGAAGTGTGTGAGATATAAACGGATCTAAGGGGAACACTTTTCATTATAGAAATACATTTGCATTAGCATTAAAATTTAATAGTTAGTCGCTTGGCATTTTTAAACTGCTCCCGCTGATTATTATAGCAAAAGATTCTAACTTCCAAGTAACTTTATAAAATACACAGTGCAGCGCCAATACAACATACAAAATACCGATATCTGGGCTGTGCTTCTAGTATCCCATGCAGTCAAACATCCACGTTCATTTTCTCTTCATAAGCGTCTGGAAGACTGACAAGTATAAGCAACAATAGTAAGCAGGTTTGTGTCCATAAGAAGTATGGGTTGTATTACTAATGAAACAATTTAAACAACCTTTTCTTGTACTAAAGACTGGATTTTTTCATTTCATATTGTTATTGACACAGATGCAGGAATGTAACTTCGACTCAAAAGTTAAACAAGGCAGTGGGTGCGGTTCTCTAAGTACTTAGCTGTGCGATACACCATATTTTGCAAAGTAAAATTGGTTTTTGTCGATGGTGTTGAGGGGCAAATGTTTGAAGAATATTTTAAATATTAGAATGGACTGATCTACGCTAAACGGCACTGCTACTTAAGTCATCAAATTCATGAAGGAATCATGAACGATATGAGCGATAAAGATAAATGCGATGGGATTTAATCAGATATTGATGCAAAAAGATGCCTCTAAATGCCACTCGACTTTCTATACATAGCAGTTAAATCACAGTGTTCTGAATATGAAGTATATTAATTTGGTGCAAACTAAAATTTATATATATATATATACAGGAATTAATCTTCTCTCCTCGCTCCTTTGCGCCACATGGACTCAACTCCGCTTCATCTGACTCTTCTTCCCTCCTCTCCTCTCTTCATCTGGCACCTAGTTCCTCTCTTCACTCCTATCCACCTTCTCCCTTCATTAATACTCCTTCCGTCCACCCAACCCCACACATCCCATTCCCACTTACCTCACCCTAACCCCCTCATTCTCACCCCACCCCCACATATCCACCCCAAACCCCACCCCAACACCGCCGCACCACACAGCACCACACTACCACGCCACATCGCACCACACATGCATACACACATCAACATATAATAATCAAAGTGGCTAGACGCAATTCAAAACCAAAAGGAAATAATTCACCGTCACTAAAAATTGACGAAGGGTGTAGGGAGTACCAAGCATTGCTAGAATTAAGAGTCACAGACTCTTTAGCCACAGAAGCGCATGTTCTATCTGCTGACAAAGGAAATAACCTCCCCACCGCAAGCGAGTGGCATTAGACTGGCATGGTAATTTCGCATAGAAATTAATGCTCATCAGTGATGCTTACTCTGTAGCGGGTGGTGAAGCTAAATTTACTTTGTCAGCATGAATAGATTCCGCATAATGGTAATATAAAAATTATAAAATAATTAAGGTGGATAGACTATTAATTCAAAACCAAAAAGGAAGTAATTCACAGTCACTATATTCACACACGCACACACGATGAGCTTCTTTCAGTTTCCGTCTACCAGATCAACTCACAAGGCTTTGGTCGGCCGAAGGCTATAGTAGAAGAAACCTGCCCAAAGTGCCACGCAGTAGACTGAACCCAGAACCGTATGGTTGGAAAGCAAGCTTCTTCCCACACAGCCACGCCTAATCTGATCTTTATTTTGAGAATGACAGATAGCTATGGACGCGTTTTGACATCCGTTTAGCATCCTCAGCTCATAGTCAACAAACGTTTATACCCTCAATTTTTGTCTGTTGCAAACTGTCTGCTCTCGTTTAGTAAAAAAGCATTCATTTTATACTATTTCTAGTAGGAATAAATTTTATCCAACTCCTACACAAGCTTGAATTTAGCACAAAATTAGTCATTAATGCAATTCATTAGCATTTTATTGAATCCTATGGGTTCACTGACATGTGTGTGCACGTCAGTTTGTATGCATCTTTTTGTGAATGTGAGTGAGTGTATATGTGCATGTGTGTTTTTGTGAATTGCGCATGCATGTATATATATACATGCACATGTGTGTGAGTGTGTGTGAAAGTGTGTGTGCCTATAGTATGAATATATATGTGTGTGTGTATGTATGTGTGTGATTGTTTTAACCTTTTCCTCATGATTTCAAATTCAGTCTCAGTACGTTTCTCTGTCCGTGTGTCTGTGTTTCTGTGTCGGTATGTTTGTGTGTATGTGTGTGTGTTGGTGTGTCTGTGTGTGTTTATACGTGCGTATGCAAGTGAGTGAGGCAACACATGGCTTTAATGTACATCATATTTGTAATACTGAAATTTTGCACGCATAGTAATTGTCAAATAAATGGGGGAAAAAAGCATGATTTGCTTCTCACAAGCTAATCTCTCCTTCCGAAGACCGTATATTCATTATAATGCCACTTATATAAGTACATCTACATACGTGGGACCGAAATATTGCGAGCACTTCACTTGCCCCAGCAAACCCATTCTTCAGACAGCGATTGTATCAATTGTCCCCCTTAAGAAAGGAAGGATATATATGTCTAGCTTCATCTTAATGTATATAATTGAAAGTATAAAAAGGAGACAAGCAAGATGCTGTAGCATTGCCTGCCTATATTTTCTGTTATGTCAAGTGACACCACTGCGTGGCGCCAGATCTACTGGAAATAATAATCTAATGTTCCTTAAATCATACCCCACCGATTTCAATAAACGCTTTCTAAGATAATTTACTTTCTGATATCCAAACATGCGGTATGTTCTCGACTGAAAACGCCTTTCATTTCAGCTCGTTTCAGTCAAAGCTGATCGTGGGCTCAACAACAACAGCAAACAAGATTTTTCGAACTAAAGGAAGAAGGCTTCTGCAAGTCACTCGGATAGCAAGAGGTAGTATCCAATTATCCCTCTAATCACATCCAATTGTTTTAAATTAGGCAAGGATACAGTAAATAATGCAGTACTATACACATAAAGAAAAGCATGCTAATATATGAATCAAATAAACTTCCGGAGGGCGAAATTTCTTCTTATCTATCTGAATATTCTACGTAACTTTCATTGAAAAAACTTGGCGTTGAATTCATTAATTTGGCTTCAGGTTTTTCTCTTGTTTCGACGAAGAAGCTCTCCCTCTCTCTTCCCCTCTCTCTTCTTCCCTCCTCTCTCTCATTCCCCCTCTCTCTAACCTTTCACAGACACATATATATAAATACATACATGCATATAGATTTAGAATGATCGATAGAAATATACGTGCGTATTTTTATGTATGTACATATATACAAACATGTACATATACAACTACATAGAGAGAGAGAGAGAGAGAGAGAGAGAGAGAGAGAGAGAGAGAGAGAGAGAGAGAGAGAGAGAGAGAGAGAGATCGGTAGAAATATACATAAATATATACATAAATACATACATACATAGTGAGGAAGGGGTGGGGTAGATATAACGCAAGTGAGAGAGTCAGACAAAAGGAGAGATAGACAGACAGAGGCAGAGAGAAGACATGAATTGTTTAGAGAAGCCATACAAATATTTCATCCCTCTTGGGGAGTCGTTTGTTTTATGTTTGTGTATTGCTTTTCTTTTCGCTTTTCCAAACATTTCAGATTTCTACTGTCTTTTTGTCATGCTGTTTGTTTTTTTATTATTATTCGTTGTTGTTCTTTCTTTTAATCTATATAATCGTATTTTTTCCTCGTTATTTTTTTAGAAACTTTTTGTCATTTTCATTTGTTTATTTGACGAAAATTGCGGTTGTTTATTCTCGTTATTTTCCTTTTTTTTCCCTTTTATCTTTTGCTTAGTGTTAAATTTATATTTTTATTTGTTATTGTTATTATGCTTCCTTTCATTGCTGTTGTTGGTGTTACTGCCTATTGTTTGTTTCTGTTGCTTCCTATGTTACTTTTGTCGTTGCTTTAAATTTACAACGTACCGATGTTGCTGTTCCTGTTCTTAGTGTTTTAATTTTATTAGTAAGAAGAAAGAAAATAACATAGAAAAATATAAAAAGAAGAGAAAAATATTCGGTTTGTATATACTTCTATATTAAAACCAGCCACATTGTTATCCAGAATTTTAAGAAACTAAAATTTAACTTAATATACTGCAAGTAAATCTTCGTTGGTTACGTAGAGGGTAAGACCAAAAACATAGGCAATTATTTATTTATTCATCCAATCGTATTGTTTTAAACGAAATTCACTGACGTAAACAAATATGTTTCTTTTTACATCATCATCGTCAATATCATCATCATCATCATCATTATTACTATTATCAATTTCATTTTTTTTTCTTTTTGTTAATTCATTTACATCTAGAAGTAGTTTCGTTGAAGTTTATTGTTTTTGCTTTTATTTTGTTTTATTTTTCTTCTAATTCATGGAGTTTGTTTTGTCGTCGAAAATTTGACAACCTATTCCAAACATTTTGTTATTTAATTTTTCTTTTCTATCTGGCTGCATCATTCAGCATGCTTGATAAATTTTACTCTTTTAGATTTTTATGTTCTCAGTAATGATAAACAAAAATCACAGAGCAACATAACATAATTTAATTTAATATTCAACTCTGAAATTTATATGCATCATTACTTAAGAAGCGATTTATATCAATTAATTCAAGACTGATTCTTTTGTTTTTTCTTTTTTTTTTTTTTTCTTAACGATGGGAGAAACGGTTTCTGACTCCAACAGAAATTTCTTTAATATTTACACAGCGTTCATCACTTAAAGGTTACTACCAACATTTTGGTGTTATCTTAGCCAAGTTATGTCTAGTTGAGCAGGCCTTCGAACGAAGGTGTGCCAGTTGGTGCATCCTACCTCTTATTCAAACATAGTGCATCTAGGACCACATTATTCCAAGTGTCCTTCCTTTTTAATGTTTCAGAAGGATTTCGCTGATATTTCTGGTCAAACTACTGCGTAAGGGTTCCCTTCATTTGCTCGGAGCTCGGTGCGAAATTGTAACCTATTCTTGGAGCCCTTGCAAATTAATTACCTAAGGGATTTTATCGGTTGAAAATACACTGTACTTTGTTTTTATTACCTCCTTTAGATCCATCCCTGAGAACTAATCACTCGTACGTTGTATACTGCTGCAGCTGTTTACAATTGTGACACATAAAACCCCTTCATAACTAAAACTATTTGAGCACAGATTTACCCACGGATGAGGGTAGAGTTTAATTCGTGATTGGATACGAAACATGAAACCACATTTTAAAACTCATTCTCTGTCATCTTTGGTGGATAAAATATTGATGTAGAGAAAGGATGAACGTTGAGTAAACATTGACCAATAGTTACTTAAACACCGAAAACTTCGTCTTCACGCCAGCACCTCCTTCCAGGTGATATTGATTGAAGTCATAACTTACAGCTATAATAAGTAAATAGGATGAAACTACTTAATCGGAAATCAATCGTTTATCGCAGTCTCAGAGTGTCTACATGACAATCTGTTCATATAACCCATTTCCTGCAGACAATCCTTTGATCCTTTATTTATAATACAATTATGTAAGTAATACTGATCCCCATCGAGCAGAGTTTTCTTTCTTTTTCCCAACGGTTTCGCTTTAGAGCTGAAAGTTAAGCGATTTGAATATACACGATATTAGCTTCTTAGAATTAGGTATATAAGTACAATTTTTACCGGAGATTAGAATAATCGATAGCGAATATACTTGCATATTACTAATACTTATTATTGATTTCAGTATGATAAAAGCTAAAGACTGACTTCAGAGTTTAGGGGCATAATACTAATCATTGTAAATACTTCGTCAGGATTTCTGATGCTCTGTAGAGCTGCTTCACACTCCGTAATATACGGTATAATACTGATTTTTGTTAGGCTATTAAAACTATAAAAATCAAATAAAGTTGATGGATTCTACCCTTCTATATTACTGCTACATTTACGTGCTAACGAGGAAGCATCTACGAACTTGATCAAGATGCTAGAAGTAGCAGCTAAATCTTCATACTAAAACTTGCTGTATTTTTAAAAATACAATAAACAATGTCATCGTAAGTATACTGCGCCTAAAAAATGATTGGATACTTAAGGTTAAGGTGCATTTGATCGTATAAATGTTCGGTCGTAGTTGACCCAAACAATAACAAGCCAAGGAGTAAGATTTTATGTCAATGTAAGACCTGCTAGAAGTAACAGCCAAATCTCCCTTGAATCAGATTCTTATAACTTGGCTAGTGGAGTTCTCCACACTTACATTAGATGTGAAATTTGACGATATGGGATTTGCTGAAATGCCTCTGATCAAAGGTTTGACCTAAGTCTAAACAGTAACAACGCTTGACATGCTTAACCAAGACCTTCATATAAAAATATAAACACGTTGACT
>NC_142931.1:37812460-37834960 GCF_046866305.1 Octopus bimaculoides
AATTTATTAATAATGATAAAATATTTTTTAGCTAATTCCTGAAAGAAAATTGGCATTTTTGTATTTGCTGCCGATAAGGTAAAGCGCACATGCGCGGTAAATTTTGAAAAATTAACATATAAACATAAGCCATGTTTCCTATGACTCGTGTTTATATGTGATCTGGTTATTCCGCACAAGATAGTTTTGACCTTGTAAGGTATATTTTTATCTTGCTAAAATAACTTGAAACCATGGTACGGAATATAGATTGGTAAATGTTTTTATTTTTCATTCCCTTTCGAAATTATTCCTATATTTGTGGTATAGAGTTTTTTACTGCTCTTTCTAGCGGGTCAGATGTCCTATTATAGGCATCTCTGTATTTTAAATGAATAATATATAGTCTATTGACTGATTTTTATTCTCGCTAGACCAATGGTGGTAAATAAAATTTCTAAATTTTTTTTGCTGCCCTATAATTTATTAATATATATATATATATATATATATATATATATATATATATATATATATATATATATATATATATCTTAGCCATATATGTCTCACATATACGTATTTGTTAATATCGCCTTCTTACGAGTTGTTTCTGCTATTGATGCTGTAGCCACTTGTTTCATTTCTAGTAGCACTTGCAATTACCGTTCGTGCTAACGCGGCAGCTGCTCTTCCAAATTGCAACGACGACGACAACGTCGACGAAGATGATGGTCGTAGTAGTAGTGGTGATGGCAATGACAACGAGGATAATGGTCGTAGTAGTAGTGGTGATGGCAATGACAATAACAACGATTATGCACTTGTAATTGTGGTTTTGAGCTGTTTTTGCTGGCTGAATCGATGCAGATTCTCAAATTATAAAATTATATTAGATATAATATTAATTAATTATTGTAGAGAAATATTCTAGTCTCTTTTTTTTTTTTTTCGCTAATTCTTTTTCTACTTCTTTTTTCATTTCTTTTCTTTCTTTTTCTCTCTTTTTCTCACCCGCTTCTCTCTCCATGAATATGTGTCTAAGTGTGTGTGTTTGGGTGAACACTTTTCTGTTCGTTATACAAATATACATATATATATATATATATATATATATATATGTGTGTGTGTGTGTGTGTGTGTGTGTGTGTGTGTGTGTGTGTGTGTGTGTGTGTGTGCGTGTGTACATATATACACATATATATATATATAAATATATGTATATATATATATATATATATATATACATATATATATATATATATATATATATATATATATATATATATATATATATATATATATATGTATATATATATATATATATATATATACATATATTTATATATATATATATGTGTATATATGTACACACGCACACACACACACACACACACACACACACACACATATATATATATATATATATATATATATATATATATATATATATATATGTATATTTGTATAACGAACAGAAAAGTGTTCACCCAAACACACACACTTAGACACATATTCATATATATATATATATATATATATATATATATATATATGTATACACATAAGTATATATATACGTATATATATGCATATATACACGCATATACATATGTATATATACATATATTTAGCTCTCTCTCTCTTTCCATATATATATTATTTTTTTCTATAGCTTCAGCTGAGAGCTGCGGCCATGCTGATGCACCGCCGTTTTGCTACACTTATATTACTGAGAGCCTCCTCCGATACGTGGCACTTGGTGAAGAATGGAGTCTGATGTAGCTACCCTCATTTGCACCTCGTGAGGTAGGTTTATCTGGGACTCTCGAGAGGAAGAGGTCCAGCTTTGAATTAAAAACCTCTACATCTACTTTGTGAAGGTTCCTCAGGCTCTTTGGGAGAGTATTAAAAAGCTGTGGGCCCCTGAAACCCAAACTGACACGTGTATCCTTAACGTAGTTCTCGGGGATATTCAGTGTGACACAGTGTGACAAGGCTGACCCTTTGAATTACAGGCACAACAGAAACAGGAAGTAAGAGAGAGAGAAAGTTGTGGGGAAAGAGTACAGCAGGGTTCACCACCAATCCCCTGCGGAGCCTTGTGGAGCTTTAGGTGTTTTCGCTCAATAAGCACTCACAACGCCCGGTCTGTGAATCGAAACCGCGATCCTATGATCGCGAGTCCGCTGCCCTAACCACTGGGCCATTGCGCCTCCACCCCCCCCCCACATATATATATATATATATATACCTGTGAAAGTGCGTGGCTTGATGGTTACTGCGTTGCAATTGTGGTTTCAATTCTTGGAGTCGTCGTGTTCTTGAGTAAAACATTTCATTTCTTTTTGTTCAAGTACTCTTAACTGACAAAATGAGTAATCCAGCGACGGACCGGTGCCTCACTGAGGCGTGTGGTTAATATATACTCCAAAGCATCCAAGGAAACAGTCCTTATGAGGTTCTGGCTTGAGAAGGACCTTCGATCTTTTTCTTCCCTCTATCTTTGACATACATCGTTGGATGACGCTTGCACACGCGAACGCATATATCACTAATTTCGCTACAGTTCCCAAGATGAACGGTAACTCAGAGCAGCAACATATTAAGCTGCAGGACCGAACAAACATCAACATAGATGGATAGATAGATAGATAGATAGATAGATAGATAGATAGATAGATAGATAGATAGATAGATACATACATACATACATACATACATACATACATACTTACTCACATACATACATACATACATACAGACATAGGTAGATAGATTGATTAGAAATATATATAAAATATGTATATCTATTGTGCTATGCTCTCTCACTCTTTCTATCTCTCTTTCTCTATTTTTCTCTTTCCATCTCTCTCTCTATATATCTCATTTATATATATATATATATATATATATATATATATATATATATATATATATATATACATACACATATATATGTATGTATGTTTGTATGTACCCGTCTGATAAGTGTACACCAGGCAGATGCATCACAATCATATGTGCGCTAAATGGTGATTTCATATGAAGATAAACAGCGCAACATTTAGAATTTTCTTCAGGTTCAGTAGCCCATCCCGTTCAAGAGGTCCCTGGATAAGGTTTGTTTAAGGATGTTTAGCAAAACACCCATGTTTCCAAAGGTAAATTATTCAAACCCCAAAGAATTCCTCTCAACACATGGCTATGATGGTCCCCCGCTACTTCTGCTCGTGATCAGAGATGTGTATATCGTCAGCCACCAAGGGACATGCTCAATTGCTTAAGGTCAAACAAATGACAAGCACATTTGTGGTATTGAGCAGAATATTTGCTGTAGCCCATTTTTTATACCAAGACAAAACAACGTACAAGATAACAACTTCCAATCAGTTAACAACGCAAGCCACGATAGCAATTGCCTTGTAATGCTATTATTATTATTGTTAACATCATTATTATTATTATCATTATCATTATCATTATCATTATTATTATTATTAATCGGTAGCTGTCACATTGTCTCGTGCATTGGGTCTTACCAAACTCACCAAACTTATATATATATATATATATATATATATATATATATATATATATATATACATATATATATATATATATATATATAGAGAGAGAGAGAGAGAGAGAGAGAGAGCGAGAGAGAGAGAGATAGAGAGAGAGAGAGAGAGAGAGAGATGGATAGATATATGATACATACATACATAAATAGATAGATAGATAGATAGATAGATAGATAGATAGATAGATAGATTGCTAAGTTGATGCAACGTAAGCTGTAAATGAAAACGTGGAAAAATAAAACTTGCATTGTAGTGGCACTGTTCAGCAATTTTAACTCTTTTTCGCAATGCTGTTTTAATGTACGCAATATATATGTGGGGGAGGGGGTATCTATATGTATCTATATGTGTCTATATATATGTGTGTGTGTGTATGTATATATGTGTATATATATATATGTATATACATATGCATATATATGTATGTATATGTATAAATATATATATTTATATATACGTAGATGCACACATGCTACATGCATACAGCCATGCAGCCATACATGAATAATTACATGCATTTGTATTTTTCTAAAGAGGATCAACCATTTTCTCTTCATAATTTTATTCTTTCGTTTACTTTCTTCTCTATCTTAATCGAAGATAGATTTTAAGAAAGCAAACATTCAACTAAATTAACATGATGAGAAATAAATGGCTTTTGCCACACGCTGACTGATGTAGGAAACCAGACCACCTGCTTTTCAGTGATCTATGGTGAACTGAAACATGGAAAGAAAGTCAAGAATAATATATATTTTAACACAAAAAAAAGCGATTAACAGATATGCTGAGAGAAGCCATTTTTGTAAGATATCAAAAGTTTTATACGAAGACTAACAAATATATATAGGTGCGGGAGTGCTTGTGTGGTAAGAAGCTTGCTTCCCAACCACATAGTTCTTGGTTCAGTTCCACCGCGTAGCACCTTGAGCAAGTGTCTTCTACTATAACCTCGGGCCGACCAAAGCCTTGTAAGTGGATTTCGTAGACGGAAACTGAAAGAAGCTCGTCGTGTATATATATATATATATATATATATATATATATATATATATATATATATATATGTATGTATGTATTTGTGTGCCTGTGTTTGTCCTCCCACCATCACTTGACAACCGATGGTGGTGTGTTTGCGCCTCTGTAACTTAGCAGTTCGACAAAAGAGACCGATAGAATAAGTACTAGGCTCACAAAGAATAAGTCCTTGGGTCGATTTATTCAACTAAAGGCGGCGCACCAGCATGGCTGCAGTCAAATGACTGAAACAGGTGAAAGAATAGAAGAATAAAGGAATATATATATAAGTTTAGTATTATACGTCAGGAAAAGTGTATTCAATAACTTGGTAGAGGTTAACAATATTTTACTTTGGTTGAATCAGCCTCTTGCTACTGAGATTTGCCAGAGTATATGAGATCTTTTGCCTGAAGATTTTGTGTGCCTACAAGTGAAATTCGGAGTAACAGGAGACTGTATATACATAGATAACACACACCCATATGCGTGTGCCTGTGTGTACCTGTGTATGTGTGTGTATGTATGCATATCTATATCCATACATACATATATATATGGATGGATTGAAGGCTGTATGTGTGTGAACAACAGTATTAGTTAATCCCTCTTCATTAAGATTGCGTATGTTTTACTTAGAGGCGAAACGATATCATCTATGCCTCTTGCATGTTTGACGAGTCCCTGAAGACATAGGTGACGAGATGATAGTGCATAAACGACACCGAATGATCTGCAAAGAATTTACTTAAGCTGAAAGTTTAAAATAGCGTGAACTCCGACAAAAGTTTCGAAAGTGGGTGCTAAACTTTGCTGCTGATTAGGTTTACAGTCTTACTTGCACACTTAGGTTTATAAGTGACAAACGGAACTCTTACGTCATCGATAAATACGTGTGAAATAATAAGCAAATCTCTCGCGGCCATATTGAAGCAAAAAGAAAACAATGCATAAGAAAATATAATCCTAGACAGCAATAAGTTCTTAGGACCGTTGTAGTTGATTCAGGTTTGATAATAGTTCTGACCAATCGAGTTCACTAAATAAAAGCAACAACAGTAATCCAACGAGAAATTGATATATGATAAAGTAAATTTTGCAATGTTCTTCAGCAAATCAGCAAATCGTTAAAAGAAATTTCGGTTGTTTTGCTGATTTTTATTTCTTAAAATCTGTTGAAAGATATTGGGAATTACGTACGGAAAGTCTTTCGTATGTAACTTATAATTATTTCCTGTTCTATTCTTTCACATCGTCCTTTTAATTTTCATTTTTAATGGTTAAGGATCTTTTCGGTTTGATTCCAGCAACTCCAAAAACTAAAGTTTACCGAAAATTTTAAAATTTAGCACAATAATACACTTGCGCAAACTGAATTGCTGGAGTTATTTTAATTTTTCCAGAAAAATGTTTTTAAAAGGTTATAGAGGTTTGATCATTTTCACCCAGTCAGGAAACAGGGCTTGGAAACTGTCATTTTGTGCGTGACTTCACATTTTGTAGTCAATATCCTGAAAATAGCACGTGTTGTCAATATTTGTAGGCAACACGTGTTATATCTCCGGTAATTTTCTTTCACGTAAATAAATGTTTATGTTAATTTAAAAGAGACAAACTGTTAGTTTTAAATCTTTGAGCGAGATGTTCGGAAATAAACTTTAATTTAAAAGATTTACCCCCAAAAATCTTATTTAGCTGTTATTTTTAGTACATCTCATAACCACCTCAATGCTCTATGACAAAAGAAACAATCATTAAACAAACAATTTAAATGTGTTTAAATACAATCCTCCGAAAACCCAAGGCTCAGGTAGGACTCTTCCTCGGTTGACTACTGTCAACAAAGGCGTCCTCGCAGACTTTTCAAAAACTGCTACTATGGCAACAGGCAAAAGCGTTCTCATGTTCCGCTAATTACTATCGAAACAGGCATGAATGTGTCTGTGGCTTACGACAGGCTAAAATTACCAAAATCTTCAAACTTTAATTACAAATAACACTTTATTTATGATTTATAGTGAAAATTACTTTCACATTATTAATTAGGCTATAAAAGTGTACCCTTACACTAAATATGAAATCAATTCGAACAGAAAATTGATACTGGCAGGCGCTGGCAACCAAACAGAAAACATTCATGTTTGATAAATAGATATTCCTTTAAGGAGGTAATATTTTTGCAGGCGGAAAAATATCTGTTGAACAACAAAAGTTTGTACCTTTTCTTTATCTTTTTCTGATGGTGTGACATCATTTTATTTCTATATTTCCTCTCTCCCCCCATTTTTAAGTGAAAACAAATATCTAGCAAACTGATACCGCGCTGTATTGTGAACGCACAAATTGTTTCGAATGTAGAAATTATATAATGACCAATATAGATATTTTATCACAAAACTGGCTAGGGAAACACACTTCTTCCTTAGGAGTATATGTTATATAAACAGTGCCTGTAAAGATCGTAGTGTTTTCAATTTGCCACCAAATTCAAAAAGTGTATGTATATGTAGATATACACAAAATACATATACAATGTCGGATGCAAAGTAAAGCGGCCATTTAAATTGTATTTTCTCTCCTGCGACTCGATTTTCACCGCACTGCAATCAACGGGTGAAGTGGCCTTATTTGTACAGCATCAGGATAGGTCTCGATGTATTGCACCGGATTTATATGTATGCATGTATGTATGTATGTATGTATGTATGTATGCATGTATGCATGTATGTGTATATATATATTAAGTGGTTAAAGATTCTATATCTATTTTGTGTATGTCTATATGTATATGTATTGAAATATTATATCATAGTTAATGAAAGACGAACAGGGTGCTCAATGCCTGATGCAAAGTAAGGCGGCCATTTGAATTGCATTTTTTCTCCTAGGGCTCGATTTTCACTGCACTGCAATCAACGAGTGAAGTGGCTTTTTACACTTTTTCATGGTAGGTCATGTATTGCAGCGGATTTATTCTTTCGTGCATGGCTGTAGACTCGTTAATGCTCTTCTCTTTATTGGCGTATTCCAAGGTTTCAGTGACCCTGCTTGTCTATTTCGTAATCGGAATATAATTATGTAATCAAGAAAACAAATCCAAAATACTGCAGAAGCTGATTGCATGATCATCGCATTAACATGAACTCCTATCGTGAGAAAACATATTTACTTTAAATATACTATGCATGCATGTGTGTATGTGTATGTACTGAAGTCTTGTGTGTATGTACGTGTGTGTGTATGTGTGTGTGTGTGTGTGTGTGTATACACTATGCTTCACATTCTATGAGAACCTGTGAAGTAGGGAATATTAACGAATTATGAATGATCAATTTGTTTCAACTCGTCCCCTTGAAACCTTCAATTTATTGTAATAGAAACTTTTATGCATTCATGAATCATTGATGAACCTAATTGCTACTTGGTTCCCGGATACTCTGTGTACATACATCATAAACTATGAATAAATTCGAAGGTCTTGTAACTCACATGGACGGATTGTTATTGCTAAAATGTTGATCCCTTATCACTACTGCCCTTTGGTCGAGCCGATTTACATATTACCTAACAGTACAAGGATTGAATCGTGCAAGTACTCTCTCACAGAGAAAAGAATTCGGCACTCAGTCTGTTATGTATATAAAAAATTTAACATCCTCAGTCAGCACTCGCTGTGTAGTCCAGCATTGTTTGTTAACGCAGCAGACTTTACTAACTGCCTTGATTTAAGTAGAGGGTAAGTCAGCCAACAAAATGAGATGATATTTTTGATCTTATTCTGTGCTGCAACAAATCTAGCATATTTCTACTTCTCAATTTATAGCACAGATAGTGAAACTGAATTTTCTGTTGTATGATCATATTACAAAAAATACAAATTACAAAAGAGAAATATTTCGTAATATATGACACCACCTTAAATCAGTTGAAAATCGCAAAGAAGGAGGAACTTTAGCAGGATCCTCCCTCTTAATACTTGACAATTACAGGAGAAATGCTGCTTCTTCTTTCAACTGAAGAAAAGTAAAAACGTTTACGAAAGCAATACATAACTAATCATGTGGAGAGTCATACAAAAAAAAATTACGTCGTCAAACTAAGACTTGGCAAGCAACAAGCCCAGCAGCAATAAATAATGGATCACTGTACACTCTCGTTCACACTCCTTCTCTCCTTCCATCCTTTCTATCTATATATCTGTTTATCTCTATATTTACTTATCTATCTGCCTACCTATCTATTAATCTCGAATAACATGTCACTCCTATATCTTCGTCATTAGACATAATCTAAATGCGCACAAAGCAACAAAAGAAAACATCTTCTGCCAGGTGTTTGCAGAAAAGTGTTATGTATCAACTGCTGAAAACCAGCAACCAATGAGCAAATAACCTTTGATCTATAATGCAAACCATATCACAAAAATATTGGTGACCAAGCCACCGCTCCCAAATCACAATCCAGTCAGAGTATTCAAGGATTCTAATAAGATTTTACTAGTTAGTCTCTTGCATCAACTTTCATTTGTGACGTACTACCAAACAACAAGATAGCAACTAAGATGCCGATACATAAAAGGTATTCTAGAATTGATCCATACATGTATTAATATGCAACTCAATTAGCAAAAGAGTTAAATAAAGTCTATAAACAGCTGCTGGGCTAACTGCTTGACAAAAAAAACACTCATGTCTAGAAGACAATTCTGCTACCCAGCAAAACATCGCACTGTAAATCTTTTCACTCTCAGACACAAAAGTGCTTCCTAATTTTAAAGCACAAGTGATGTAAGATCGCTCTGGACACCAAAGATACTTTCACAGGTCTGGCACAGAAACCTTGTCGGAAAGAAAGCGCGTCAGGTGACTGGCTGTTAGACACTCGGAAGGTGGTATCTTAGGATTCAAGTGTAAAGCGATAGTTTTAGCAATAAAAATACTTTTACGGAACCTTCTACTATACTTTTGGATTAAAAGATTCCTGTGAAAAAAAAACATTGTAATTCTTGTTGTGATTTTAGCCCTTTACTGTAAGCAAGAAAGCTGAAAAGAAGCTTAAATTACCACCTGAAATAGCACGGCAACTGGATACAGAAGATAGGGCCACAGTCTACTACGAAGAAGTCTAAATTAATGAAGAATATACTTTGCTCTTCTGGATAAATACTTTATACAACATACTGGACTAACCTCCTGTAGTTCAAATGAGAGTTTTATGTGTGATTGCAGTTGAAATGGTTAATGTTGCGAAAACAAAAAGCGGTCCTTCATAGGTCTACATCACAGACAATAGGTTGCTGCTAGAACAGTGCTCTACGAAATGGAAACAAGCTAGAACCCATAGCGACTTAAAGTAATATTCTGACATCGGTGAGCTGTCAGAAGCGTTAGCTTAGCGGCATTTCGACCATCTTTACGTTCTGAGTTCAAATTCCGCCCAGATTGATTTTGCTTTTCATCATTTCGGGGTCGATAAAATGAGGGGAGATGCAATCAACTTAAACACCCACGACCCCGACATTGCCGGCCTTGTGCCAAAAATCTGAAGCCAATATTGCTACTGCAATATCAAAGACAGTCTTTTATAAAAGTTTGCATATTTAAATATGCAACACCTGGTGTGGAAGTGCACATTTAAATACGGGTGTCCACAAAGTCTGGGTACATATGGTTAACACATACTTTAAGAAATTATTATTTCTTATATTTAATTGTTTTTGTCATAATTTTATTTACTCCATGTACCCAGACTTTATGGACACCCTGTAGAATCATTCTGTACTTAGTTATTAAAATAAGGAACAAACTTCCAGAGGTTGCGATTAAAGCCATCTTGGCAAAGAGAATAGAGATTTTCAAAGACTGAATGCTATGACCCAGTGATATGCCTATAAAACGTGCTATATTCTCCAAAAATAAAAGGCCCTATTGTTCACAAATACGTACAATAAAAATAAAATAAATAAAATGAATAGAATAAACAAAATAAGTAATTTGTCATGACACTTAAACTTTACTCTTTGAGTTCTTTATTCCATTTAACCTATTCATGTTTCTATGAACTCGTAATCCCAGGAATAAAATATCAGCTACATAGGTTCATTCATGCATGTCAGATAAAATTAAAACATAAAACCTCTTAACTATATTATGTAAAGCTCTTACTTTTTGATTGACTTGCACTGTTAGTGGGAACAACGAGTAATTAATGAGCCTAAATTAGTATACTTAGGCTTTTTTTCCCCCAAGTACTTACATGAAAAACTGACCCCCGTCTTATAATCGAAACGAAAACTTCCTACTTGCTAATTTCGACGCAGAGACACTAGCTACGTTATAGAACCATCATTATGCCTACGTTGCCAAATTGTGTGATATTTTAATACCATCAGCACCACCACTGCCACCACAATCACCACTGTTATTAGTGCTAACATGTTAATAAGAAAATAGAAAATAGTTATTATAAAAGTTCAAGCTTATTATCTTCATACAGCAGCGAATTATTTAAAGTTAAGCATAACAGATTTTGAATTCTTGAGTGTTACTATTTATTTATGTCTGCGATATTTATCTTTGATACTTGAAGTCATGGTGATAATGGATAAGCAATGCTTAGATTCATGATTATTGAAGTCTGCCTGAGTATTCAATTAGTGTAAACTGAAACGTCTTGCTTCTAATGTACACTTAGACAATACAGTCCGAACGTATGAGAAATTACCATTTCATATATTTGAAATTCTTGTCATAATATAGATATATATTGATATAATTAGTGATTTTTCCAACGAAAGCATAGAGGCAAAACATAATGTGCCATCACTAAAAGATATTAAACTTTAGCCGGAAGTTTATGGATAATAATGAGCTATACTCTGTGTTACAAGCTGAACAGTTGGGCAGTTGGATTTTCTGTTTTAAAAAACAATAACCATGGCACACGAACGACAGTAAGAGAATTTGACCAAAAGCAGCGAAAGAAACTGTACCCTAAGTTAAAGAAAAGTGGAATTTTTTCCAAGAGAGATAAAAACATATCCCTAGTTGTCCAGAAATTGTATAGGAATTAAAAGTTGAGTAGATAAACGGTAAGATTTTTAATACCTGTTGTGTCATGAGAGGGCAGTTACACCAATAATAATAATGTTTCGATAATTCAAATAAAGTCTGAAGAAAAATACAACGAAAGATTTCGGGGATTTATTAAGGATTTTTGGAGTTATCACTTTTATGAAAACTCATAAGAAAATGCCTCTCGATTATGTAAAGGTAAAATATTTGAATTCTATGAATTGATAGTAAATGTACGAAAGCGGACTTATTTTAAATTAGGCCAAATAGGAAGCAAAGATGAAGTTCCATCAACATTTGACGTACATTGCTGCAAGATTTATGAGTATTAAATAATATAAAAGATGTCTTTAGCACAACTGAACATGAATGGACACCATTTTATTGAACTTCATCGAAGAAACATCTACTTAGATGTACGATCTGCTAGAAATAGCTGTCAATAACTCTCAGTTCACACACAACTCTCTTACACAGAGAAAGATGACTTGATAATGTAGTCTCAAATGCACTAACAGCAAAACAGACTGTGTAGACAGAGCTAGACTATCTTTGATCATAAGGCTGCTCAATAAAGACTGACCTAAGACCATATAATAACTCTAGTCTTCTGCAGTTAATGATACAAAATCGCCTCTGCTTTATTCATTATGCTCATCTAAAATGTTGTACAGACGGTGTTGCAAGGAAATTATGTTTATAGAAATATGTGCTTGACATCCCGATAGGTTCTCGATATAACCTTCTATACTGGTTGCGATCAGTCTGACGCTCACAGAAGTGAAGTGGATAAATAAAGTAAAAAGACTGAGTTTCATTTCGCTGTTATTGTAGGCCTTGCTCTTGTTATTATTTCAACTTTAGATTAAAAGTATTTGAACTACCCTGTGATCAAAAGCATTTCGACTTTCTTCGAATCTATTATACCTACGGACTGCATCATCCAAAGTTTGGCTTTTCTTCTTTTTTTTTGTCTTTATTTAGATGATCAAGTGGGGTTTGAGAGAGATTTCAATGTTATTTCTAAGAGGCCGAGCGACCAAGTAGGTGTTCCTTCATTGATTCATCATTCTTGTTGGTGCAACGAGCCAATTAAAGATTTTAAGCGTGTTGATAATTAATTCATTGGAAAACCAAGTTGAATTTTAATTTTGGAAAGGATCTTTCACTACTGATACTTGTATCCGTCATGTTCTACTGATGGAGATCCTATATTCTAAGCAAACTGCCACTTTCTAAGGCAGTTACTGATTTCGAGATTTGGATCGCCTCATGTATGAACAACGTTCCAACCGATCTTTTGCTGACAGAAGGATTTGAACTCATCATTAGAAGCTTAAAGTAGCACTCTTTAGTTATGCAGCTCTTCCGTTGATTACATGAGTTAGTTGAACCATTCTTTTGCCCAGATTTAAATCTATAAAATTCTATCATTGAATGTGACGATATCTCGATGAAATGAAAGTGTTATGAACTGTGAAATGGATGCTCTGCCAGAAGACTGAACAATTTGCTGACAAAATCTCTGAAAGCTCATGCTGTGGCTTGCTCCTCTCCGCAGCGAAATATTTCCCAAGTTCAATAACCTTATGATTTAAGGGTTGGGTCAGCATTAAAAGAAAAATATCTGATGTATAGAAATTTAACATTGATAAGGCAGTTATATTTGATGTTTCAAGTTTAATAGATATTCTAAAATGTAGTTATATAGAAAAAAATCTATTTATATAAATAAAATATAAATTCAAACTAAACTGATTTATCTTCAGAGCTCCTGAAGGAACTTAAAAATTCTGCGTATCAGTGATTATATGACTTTAAGTAGATATGCACTAAATGCATTCTTGAATAGATATCACGTTCATTACATAATATCCAGTGATGTGAAGTAGCGTTTAGTTTTAAGTGCCCTTCTCCTTGTTTCAAAAATACAAAAAGGGGGCCTGCAGCAGATCGCAACTCAAAAAAATATCCACGTATCTTCCAATAATAATAATAATAATAATAATAATAACAATAATAATAATAATAATAATTGCATAACAACAACAATAATAATCATCATCAAAATAGAATAGCATCAGTTAAATCCAGTTTGTTTTATTTTCCTTCTGCTTTTATCACTTAAAATAACAAAGCCGTTAATATTATTCTATGTTCAATTTCCCTTTTATTGTTTGGTATTAGTAACTTGCTTTTCTTTTTTAAATATTTAAATTCACGTTCCATATTTCCATAGCGTAAGCGATAACTAAAATGTTAATAAAGAATATTTGTGAATAAGTTTGTAAATAATTTACATGTTTGTAAATAATTTACATTTAGCTTCACTCTGCAATATGGTCCCGTTAAACCACAATTCTCTCTCTATCTCTCTCTCTATCTCTCTTTCTCTCTCGCTCTCTCTCGCTCTCTCTCTCTCTCTCTCTCTCTCTCTCTCTCTCTCTCTCTCTCTCTCTCTCTCTGCAGAATAGGAGCAAACAACAGCAACTTCACTACTTTCGTCACTGATTGGCAAATCATGAATGTTTGCTTCATGCGTTCTAAAGATCGAACATGTAACTTAGTTTATTGCTATTTTTAAGAAATTGGTAGAATCTGTAGAGCATCTGCGAACGAAATAACTTTATGCTCTTAGTTCAAATCCTCTCCAAATTAACTTTGCATTTATACTTCCAAATGAATAACAGCTGATTGAAGTGTCTGTCGAGTACCGGAGTAGATTTAATTGACATTGTAATTTCCCTCCAAATGTTTATCGCGGCCTTAAGACGCCAGGATAGCTCAAGTCCCATAATACTCGCCTGTTACATGGAATTTTCAAGTGTGGCAAACTTCAGATACCTTTACAGATACCATACGAAGTGGGTGATGAAAAGTTCCTGGCTTTGTGTAAAAGAAGATACAGGAGGATCAGTTCATTATGATTTTATTCATCATATTCTCCTCTCAGTGAACCTGGGTCAATAACCCAAGGTCAATAACCTTATGATTTAAGGGTTGGGTCAGCATTAAAAGAAAAATATCTAATGTATAGAAATTTAACATTGATAAGGCAGTTATATTTGATGTTTCAAGTTTAATAGATATTCTAAAATGTAGTTATATAGAAAAAAATCTATTTATATAAATAAAATATAAATTCAAACTAGACTGATTTATCTTCAGAGCTCCTGCAGGAACTTTAAAATGCTGGGTATCGGTGATTATATGCACTAAATACGTATCAGTGATTATATGCACTAAATGCATTCTTGGATAGATATCACGTTCATTACATAATATTCAGTGAATATTATGTATTTAGTTTTAAGTGCCCTTCTCCTTGTTTGCAGCAGCCTTCCAGCAGCCTTCTTTTACAGAGCTTCTTATCCCTGTAAAAGAACTCAGGAGGTTGGGCCTACAACCAGGCCTTTCATGATATATTTAAAACCAGGAACTTTTCAGTAGCCCCTCATAGGTGCCATATGTTCGACATCATGTTGAAGTTGTGTATTGTCTGTAACGTAATAAGATCTACATTAAAGTGTTGCAGTGTGGTGAAATGATGGTTGGTAGTGCAGGATGGTGTATGTTTGCAGTGACTTTAATATGGGCATACTTCAAGTAAATGAAGAATAGGCTTGGTTTTTCTACGACTACCTCACTCACAACTGGCCTTATCTACCAAGTCAGAAAAGATGTTGCGGTATTCGAACAATTCTCCACCCAGAAATAAACATAGAATTATAATATTTCTGGGTTTAGTAAACAGAAAATGTACAACACCAAACTACACGAAAGCGAAGTCTTTAGTGATGCTTCTTGAACCTAGTTTAATGAAAAAAACGTGTAATCCTTTGTCATAATCAAGTAAAAGTATTATTACATTCCTTTGTTTCGGAAAACTCAGCCTACGTATTTCCATTCAACAATAGGTTGTACTAGTCGCGTTTCTGATTTCTGGGAATTTCACATTGGCGTCGTATAGTTAAAAACAGTCTCCTTGTATCTCTGTCTGAAGACGCAGTAGACATTATAAGTGGTGTCATTCATCTCAATAAAGCACATCAAAATATAATACAGTAGTAAAATGGTTTTTCAAGAATATTTAATGATAATTATTGATTTGCTGTAAACGTTACAAACGTGTTTAGTTTCGTAGATTAACAGAGACAATGAACTTAGTAAGATATTTAGTGATTTAGATTTCTATTGCTAAATAACTGTAACAGACATTGGAACCAAGCAGTGTATGTATATATATATATATATATATATATATATATATATATATATATATATATATATATATATATATATATATATATATATATATATATATATATATATATATATATATATATACATATATATATACATATATATATATATATATATATATATATATATATATATATATATATATATATATATATATAGCAATAACATTAGAACTAATTAAGTCCCATACGTATGTGATTATCTAAAATAGTGTATCCAAATATTTGCGTTCAAATCAACGCAAAAGGCCTCTACGTGGTCGCTGGACTTGCTAGAAATATCAACCAAATCCATTTGAAATCATGCACTATTTCCTCTACAAAAGGAAGCACTTTTTTTCATTACGTCTTGTGAGATATATTACGCCTGAAAAATAAAGGACTGAGAATGTCTGCACATTTCTGCCTAACTTTCTATCATAGAACGCAGAATATTTGTTTTAAAATAAGGTTATACAAAGAGGATTAAATACATGTTATAACCCCTGATTGAAATGTGTAAGTTATAATTTAAACGCGATAGAGAGAAATGCGAATGGAAATACAGTGCTATGATATCTTCGTTACGATTATATGTTTGTTTTGCAATATCCCTGATGTAAAATCGTGTTGAAACAGATATTGCTATCGTTGGAGATAGTCCGCTTTGTCCCAATTAAAGACACGTACTATATCTTTTGGGGTTTGTTTCTCAAACTTCTTTCGTTACTCGTTCTGTGACATCTTCAACGACTTTCTATCCCACGAGTCTCCTCTTGTTCAGCCCATTACATTTTATCTTTGTGTGGTATGTATCCCTATCTGTATATCATAGACACAGTTCTGTCGATTTCACCAATCCGTTTCATTCACAAGAATTTGTGAAAACCAATCTCGACACTCATCAAGAGATAACGCCACAGGAATGATTTGTGATTCACATTCCCTTCTCCATGAACATAAATACTTGTGTAAGATCTTTCTTAGTCTAGTTGAGAAATACTTCCCCCAAACGTATTGGTACAGGAAAATATTTAGTAGACATATCTTGAGAGTTTATTTTAACTGTGCACCTAGTATGTCCAGGAGAGGCGGAATGCCATATCCCAAGCAAGGTACACATGGCCGTGGAAAAAAGCCCTGGAGATTATAACATCAAGTGGAGAATGATGGAAACGTTCGAAACCTTACTTCAATAGCAGTAAGAGATGCAGACTCTACTTGGCAGAGGAAACAATTGTACTAAAGAACTCTCTCCACCTGGGTATCTACATAAGTCTTAGAAATGAAAACTTCTGATCCTGCCCTCATAAACACAGATATGTCCTTGGATACTGGTCGACTGCACCATGAATATAAATGTCAGTGCTTCCATCATTGGTAATTCTTCTCACCAGAATCTGAGTGTTTGACATTATGTTTGCAGCGCAAGTACAAGTTCACACATGAATTTAAGATTGAACCATTACCATTTACACTCAACCCTCGCACATGCATCAATTCCATCCTACTTTCAACACAACCTCAACCCCACTCTATAGGGATGAACTTCATACACCTTTATGGCACTTTCTGATTCATATCCAAAGGTCATAAATTTCCACCACCCCGGCTGGTCTCCCACTTTTTTTCTTTTGTCGCTCCAAATTTTTACAACCCCCTGAAACATGGATGTGACCATTGTCTGACCTACGTTGGCAAACAGCTCACGCCATACACTTCCTACCAGTTATTCTGATGATTGCCGATCCTGGTTTTCTAAAACTCTCGTGTACGAAACCGATAGGGAAAATTGCATCAAGCAGTGTCGAAAAACAATGTTATCTTTCAACAGGACAACGCTCCATGTCATGCAGCAAAGAATAATCGTCAATGGTTTGAGACACAGGGTATTGTTCCCATGGACCGGCCAGCTCAAAGTCCCGATCGAACACCTATGAGGAACATTTGTTGAAGCTATCAGGAACACACCAATTAAACATAAAGAGCATTTGTAGAAAATGTTGAGAGGAGAATGGAGTAAAATTGCGCCTAGCACCTCCAAGAAATTAACTGATTCAATACCTAACCGTATAAAAGCGATAATTGATGCTAAAGAAGGGTCAACCAGATATTAAAACTAATGTATATTATGAAATATACCATAATCTACCATGTGCACGAGTTTCATTAACATTGAGATAGCAAAACCCCAAAACATTGGGATGGCCTAATACTTTTGGCCAAGGCTGTATATATATATTCATATTTATATATATCATATATATATGTATATATATATATATATATATATATATATATATATATATATATATATATATATATATATATGAAAGGAGAAATGGAAGATTTTATTGACTGAATGATTGTATGTAGTGAGAAAGTCCCGGTAGTGAGGTAGTGTATGATTGAATCATTTTCTTCCGAAATTGATCTTTCTATCTTTGAAAGATAGTCAAAGGTTCGTTAAAGAAACAAATGAGTCGATCAAATTGATTATTGGTGTAAAATACTGGCATAGTAAACCCATCTACACACTTCTCGTTAACAGACAGACTTTAATAATGTCTTTTCTATTGTCAATTCCAAGAGCGGGGGCGTGAAATAAAAAGCATTTCCCATTGGGATTTTTAACTGAGAATACAAAAATGGAATCTGCAAGTCATTTAATCTATACAATAATGCTTCCGCTATACACTACCAGGCTATTCTGCCCAAGATGCTCTTTTTCTCTTTCTTTCTGTCATTCACCACACTTTTTAGTCTTTGTATATGTGCATGCGTGTAGATACATGTGTTTGAATGCGCGTGTGTGTAACTGTTCATATATAACTTAAGGTAATCTAATATGCTTGTAAAACTATATATATATATATATATATATATATATATATATATATATATATATATATATATATATATACAGATAGATAGATACATACATATATACGTACGTACGTACATACATACATACATACATACATACTTACATACATACATATATACATACGTATGTACGTACGTAATACATACGTACATACATACATACATACATACATACATGCATACATAAACTATCAAATAACGACTATTAGCATTAACACAAATATTAATTTACCCGCACTACATTTCGATACTTTTGGGCTTTTGACAGTAACTATAAGAAGTTATGTTGGTATATGTATGCACTTTGAGCTCTTCCAGTCTGTTAGTATCAGATAGGAGAAGCTGTTGTTCTATAAACAGTTGAGCTTGATCCATGACTGAATTTTACGGAATCACGTACGAAAACTATTGTAGTGACATAATCACACATGCATTTTCCAGTAAATACGGATAAAAAGGCTATCGCAGCAATGCATTATATCTTACTATGGTTCTACGAATTTTTTCTTCTCTTTTGCAGCAACCTGCAACTACTAGGACATAAACATGCATGTATATTGTGCAGGTGTGGCTGTGTGGTAAGTAGCTTGCTTACCAACCACATGGTTCCGAGTTCAGTCCTACTGCGTGGCACCTTAGCCTCGGGCCGACCAAAGCCTTGTGAGTGGATTTGGTAGACGGAAACTGAAAGAAGCCCGTCGCATATATGTATATGTATATATATATATATATATATATATATATATATATATATATATATATATATATATATATATATATATATACGTGTGTATATATTTGTGTGTCTGTGTTTGTCCCCCAACATCGCTTGACAACCGATGCTGGTGTGTTTACGTCCCTGTAACTTAGCGGTTCGGCAAAACAGAGCGATAGAATAAGTACTAGGCTTACAAAGAATACGTTCTGGGGTCTATTTGCTCGATTAAAGGCGGTGCTCCAGCATGGCCACAGTCAAATGACTGAAACAAGTAAAAGAGTAAAAGAGTAATTGCATTTTGATATTGATTTTAAATTTTGGCTCAGGGTCAGCAATTTTGAGAGAGGCATCAGTCAAATTACATCGACACCAGCGTTCAATTGATGCTTATAATAAGCGTAAAGGCGGTGCGCTAGCAGAATCGTTAGCACGCCAGCAAAATGCTTAGCAGCATCTCGAACCTCTTTACGTTCTGATTTCAAATTCCGCCGAGCTTCGGAGGGAGCACTGGAAGTGAATGTAATCGACTTACCCGCTTTCCTGAAATTGCTGGCCATGGGCAAAAATTAGAAACCAATATTAATGAGTGTGTTTGTATTATGGGTTTGTATCGGGCACTGTTGTTGCTATAACATAAAGACACTAAATTGCTGGAAAATATATTTAACTTCCTCCCTTTCTCACTTTATGCAAACACACAGACACACACACATATTGGGAGAGAGAAGGGGAGTGAAAAAGAGAAACAGAGATAGAATAGCAGAATGATAGATAGATAGATAGACAGACAGACAGACAGACAGACAGAGTAATAGATAGATAGATAGATAGATAGATAGATAGATAGATAGATAGATAGATAGATAGATGGTAATTGGATGGATACTCTCATGCATATTCTGACTGTGTTTATTGATACAAACATACATATGTGTGTGTGTTTGTATGTGTATATATATACATATATATATACACACATCTTTATATATATATGTATGTATATATGTATACATGTGTGTATACACGTACGTCTGTATATATATATAAAGAGAGAGGGGGAGATGAAAGAGCGTGGGTGAAAAAGAGTGGGTGAAAGAGAGAGAGAATGAAAGCAAAAGAGGTGAGATAATCGAAAAAGAGAAGACAAAAGAGAAGTAACTCAATACCGGATGTTTTGGTCTTACAAATCTCGATGTTCATCAGCAAAGCTTAAATTATTGGTTGTCAAGACAACAATTATTATTTTTTTAATTGTAGAAAAATATATCGGATCGCAATCAATAAAAGTTTGTCCAAATTAAATGAATTTCAATAAAATGAAATAAAAAGTATTGATTCATGCGATTTTCATTTTTCCTTAAACTAGAAAAAAAAATACGATAAATACCCTCGATTTTTCGTCTTGTTTGTTTTTTAATATTTTTAATTTTTTCATTATTTTGTTTTTGTTTGCTTTTTATGTTCTGGTTTAGAAGTAAATAGAACTTAAGCAGAAAAAGACTTATTTGACTTTACATTTCAAAAAAATTCTCGTAAAATACATCAAGCTTGTTTTAGTCAATTTATTGTGTAACTTCTATTTAATTATACTGAGTGTCCATCATGGGAGCAACAAATTAAAAAGGAATACTGAATTCTAACTTTGGCTTGAAGCCATGGTGCTTTGTTTTGCTTGTTTATTTATCGTTTCTTTTTTTTTTTTGTTTTTTATTTGCAGTTTTTGTTTCAGTTTCTCTTTATCTTCTTGTTATTTTCATTTGTTGTTCTTTTTTAGATAAGTTTTGTGTAGGGGCAAAATTGTATAGTTAAATTTGTATTCCTGTTTCTATTTCTATTTCAAGTTTATTTATCTCGCCACTAGGCCGGGTAAATAACGTCAATTTCTTGACCTTTCTATGATCAAACGATTCTATCAACAGTTGATCAATCCTATTGGTTTCAGAGGGAAACACCAATCGGTTATATCAATATCAGTAATTAACAGGTACATACTTCATTCACTCCAGGAAAAGAAAAGACACAAAATCAAGATTTGAACTCGAAATATAAACAGCTGTATAATACCACAAGGTATTTTGTCCCAATCTCTGACGAATTTGCTAATTCCTTACGCATTTATAACAAGGAAACGTATTTTTATCGATAGGCTTGGGTGTGAGGTTAAGGAATTCAGCTTTGATTTGGATTCAATCCCACTTCATTGTATTCTTAGGTAGGTGCCCTCTACTCTAACCTGATGTTGAACAACGGATTGTGAATAGAATTCAGTAGAGGAAAATTGTGTAGTACATGGTGAGGGATTGTTGTATGTGTTCTCCATTTATTCTTAATTATATTTTTATGATACCGTGTGTTTTATATAATTATCTACTTACTCTTGTGTTTAGCTTATCTCAGATTGTTAACATACCTAATTATCTTATAATGTCTCTGCCTTCCCTTTCGTTAGATGTAACACTATTGTACAATCCTCACATATATTGTTATTATATGTATTAAAGAGTAACTGGTGCCAATAATTAAAGAAAAACTATCATCATCATTAGCAGCAGAAGCATCACTATCAACAACATCGCCATCATCATTGTTACTACTCCTACTACATCTAGTCTACTACTACTACTTTATTTAAAACGACGAAAGATATTAATAATGCTTAGTTGTTAACATATGAAGATAAATGCGTTGCTCAGGAAACTTGCCAAGAATTCAACATAACACCTGCATCGGATGTGAACTTACTAACTTCGAGCTACATTTCTGATAATTTATTCATTTAGCTACTCTGCTTCATGAAATTTAATAAAAATAATAATAATAATAATAATAATAATAATGATAATAATAATAATAATAATAATAATAATAATAATAATAATAATAATAATAATAATTGCTATAGTAACTTCAAGAACAATATGAATACACATATATTATGGATTAATACCTATATATATGTATATGGAGAGAGGAAAAAGCATAAGAATTTTATAAACTTGAGA
>NC_142931.1:37839960-37849960 GCF_046866305.1 Octopus bimaculoides
TGACAAGGATTAGATATTGATGAAAAAAAAATAAGATATAAAAAAGAAGGCATTAACGGTGGAAATGAAATTAGAAAGGGTAGCTGAACCGAAAAATTTGGCGCTGGAGGGAGAGGGTAGAGAGGGGGAGAATAACAATACTTCTTTTATTATTATAGCCAACTATTCTATTGATCTATATAGAGAAATGATATATCAAAAACGCACGAACAAGTTATTTTTATCCTATCTTGTTATCACTCCTATCACCACTATCAACATCAACACCATCATCGTCAATACCAATATTACTACTATGCTGCTACTACTATTACTAAACTTAGCTTGAAATTTTGGTCCAAGGCCAGTAGATTTGAATGAGGGTCTCAGTCCATTACATCGACCTCCGTACTCAACTGGTACATATTTTATCGACCCCGAAAGGATGAAAGACAAAGCTGAATTCGAACTCAGAACGTAAGAACGGACGAAATGCCGCCGAGCATTTTTGCCCGGCACGATAACGATTCTTCCAGCTCGCCGCCTTAACTACTATTGCTAATATTGATTTCCAATTTTGGCACAAGGCCAGCAATTTCGGTGGGAGTGTGGTTTAATTCTATCACATCGCCTTCAGTGTTTCACTGGTACTTATTTTATTGACCCCGAAGGGATAAACCGTAAAGTCGATCTCGGCGGAATTTGAACTCAAAACGCGAGGACAAAAGAAATGCCACTAAGCCTTGACTACTATTTTCTGTTTTCTGGTGTGTGTGTGCGTGAGGCAAGATGGGGGTTTTTTTCTATCCCCTTTATTGTTTTGCTTTTTGTTTTTGTGGGGGTTCCTCCTCGTCTCCACTTCGAGATGTGGAGGAACCAGTGTCTGTACAATCTGTCTCGGTGGGAGTGTGTTTGGTTTTGTGTGAGTGTCTATGTATGAGAGTGTTTGAAAGGGGGAGGGAGAGATGGGTTGAAGGACCTGGGTGGTCCTTTCTGTTGATATTCTCGTCGATGCTAGTGATGACCATGGCGATGGTGCTGTCGGAACTGTTGTTCCTGTTGCTGCTACTGCTGCCGCTGTTACCGTTATGGTTAAAGAAATGTGTATTGAACACAGTGACCGAGGATATTATCTTGGCGTTCCAAAAAATGATTATATCTTTGAAAGATCTGTATTTAAGAAATATTTGTGATCACTGACAACGGAAGAAGCACAAGATGTTTTCATTTACTTTCTGTTATTATGAGGTCGATACGTTGGTGGTTGTCAATACCATAGGTTGTCTGTTTTGATGAATGACACGATGCCATACATTTCAAATGTATGTGGTGAGAACAGGATTTAGCTCTAAAGTGCAACGTTTGACTACGACGAACGAATCGCCGTAAATACCAGTCACCTTGATGGTTCATGTGATCAGCAGCGTTATCGTTTAGTCCTGTGTTAGCCCAGATATGGTAGACCTATTAGCAAAACTACTTCATCTTAGACAAACCCGTCTTTTAGCAGAGATTGTGTATCTAGAAGCACAGTATTCAATGCATCCTTTTTTTTATATCTCGGTAAGATATGAGAGTTGTTTTGCCTTTATATGTGTCAGGTCGTGAGATTGTGCAAAGGTTTGCTTGTCGACCGCCAGAGGCTTAGAGAGACAAGATGTTCTTCACAAGTGTAAAGAAGCTGATAATTAGAAACGTGATCAACGAAACATGAGAGCAAACAAAATTCTGTCATGCGAATAATTTCGACCGATTGTGTTTTGGCAAGCTTTCTTTGAATATAATATGTACGAGAACACTAAGACGGCGAGCTGGCGGAATCGTTAGCCCGCCGGTCAAAATGCTTACAGACATTTCGTCCATCTTTACGTTTTGAGTTCAAATTCTGCCGAGATCGACTTTGCCTTTCATCCTTTCGAGGAGGGATAAAAAAAAAAGAGCCAGTTGAGCACTGGGGTCGATGTAATCGACTTACCTCCTTCCCGAATTTGCTGGCCTTGTGACGAAGTTTGAGACTAATATGTACATAAATACTAGCTAACCACTCGGGAAAATCTCTCTTAATTTAAAAAGAAAAAACACCTACAAGGTACCGTGAAATGAACGTTATTTTCTATTCTTATATTTTTACTCGATCGGATTGTCGCGTTTGGCATGCCTTTCTAAAGTAATATTAAATGTATGATTAACTGATCTCTACTCATTTTCACTGGTTCAACTCTGGCTTATCTTACTGTTATACTAATGACCCCGACAGCATGTATGTACGCATGTATGTATGTATGTGTGTATGTATGCGTGCGCTTGTGTGTGTGCATGTATATGTATATGCAAAATCATTGTGTTGAAACAGATGTTTTAAATAAACAGAAAATCTTTTAGGCGTTGTAGAGGATGAATAAAGTTCCAATCTTGGTATACGCGAAAGTGTTCTTTTATTAAAAAAAAAGTATCTTAATCACCTGTCTTCTTTCTGACATGTGTGTAAGAGGAAAGGCGTGAAGTTAGCTAGCCATGTCTGGGACTTGGAGACCTACTATACACCACATATCACATAAAGCATCGTGAAACGATCCAGGTCATCAAAGAGATGCAGGTTTAGTCTATCTTTTTTAGATCTAACAACTCTACTGACCTACTAAATACTACATCAGAAATTCTTATTAAATGTAAACATCTGGACAAGTTTCTTTCATTGAACAGGTAAACACCATCTTTTTGGATTAAACATGCGTCTCACAAACTTTGTCATTGTCTCCGTTGACTTAAATTACATCAACTCTAGTCAACGGTAGGCAACTCTTAATTTTCCTTTTTTTTTTCTCTCAATCTACATCTTTCTTTTACCTTTTCTACTCTTGCCTTACGCCTAGAGTAGAAAAGAATTTATGTATACATACATACACACACACATAAATGTATGTATGTATGTTTATTGAGCTCATATATTTCCGTTATGGTCATCGTGTTGATATGATATAATTGAAACAAGTGCGAAGTTATCAACATACTAAGTATTCTCACACGCATCAAAGACATAGCCTAAGAGTTCCTAACGAGATTTAACACATTCACTAACACCTTCAGTTATATCAATTTGATTTTTTAATTACATCCAACTCGGACTAAATAAATAAAACATCAGCCAACAAAACAACTATTAATAACTTGAGAGATGTAGAAGCCAAATCTCTTTTCTCTTAAGAAAGAGAACACATTCTTCACTGCAGGCAGAGGTATACAAGCAAGCGGGATGATAACGGCTAGGAAACCTTTAATTTTGTTCTGGTAGATCATGTTGGTTTGGAGCCAGAAAAGTAAATTCTTGGTTTATATTTCATACAAAAGGAATAATCAAGTAAAAATCACACCTACGAATCAAAAATTTATGATGACCTGATGTGTGTGCCTCTGTGTGTGTGTGTGTGTGTGTGTGTGTGTGTGTGTGTGTGTGTGTGTGTGTGTGTGTATGTGTGTGTGTATGTATGTATGTGTCTGTGTGTTTGTCTGCGTCTGTACATGTACACATACATACCTATACCTTTTACAGTACTCTCAGATATAGGGCAGCGAACTGGCAAAATTGTTAGCACACCGAACAAAATGCTTACCAGTATTTTGTTTCTCCGTTCTGGATTCAAATTTTGCTGAGGGCAACTTTGCCTTTCATCCTTTTCAGGATCACTGGGGTCGGTGTAAACGACTAGCCTCCTCCCCCAAGAATTTCAGGCCTTGTGCCTATAGTACAGAGAGTTATATTGTTCAGATAAGCTTCAGATCAAAATATTATAGATACAAAAGAAAAATTATCTTATGATGCATATTTCTTTAAATATTACAATATACAGATAAAAGGTAAATAACAACTACACACAAACAAAATGTTTCATCATTTTCCTCCAATCTTAGTTTGTAGCGTTAATTCGAATAATCTGTTAAAGCATCAAATTAGTATGCCTGTTCATATCAAATTTTCTCCTTGTCTGGTGCAAGTATTAGGTTACTATGAATATTTGTCGATTCTGAAAGAATGATGACCTGAATGTTTATTCCAATGGGATGAGAACTCATACTTCTAAGGGCCTTGCATTTTTTACTACTTATTTGTCTAACTAATTTATCAACACCTACACAGCCTAACGACCATCACTGACAACTACAGCACCAACTCCAGCAACACTGCTATATTCAGCACTGCACCAGCACTGCACCAGCACTGCACCAGCACTGACGTTAACATTATCATCCTTGCATCTAATTCAAGCCCATGTAAACAAACTTATACAAATACATCCACATATAGAATATTATTTGCTACTGTTTTCAGTTGGTTATGTGTGTGTGTGCGCGCGTGTATATATATATATGTGTGTGTGTGTGTGTGTGTGTGTATATATATATATGTATATATCATGTTTAATACTCTCTCTTTCATTATCTCTCAATCCAGTTTGTTTGTCTGCCCGTATGAATGAATGAATGATCACCACACACACACACACACACACACACACACACACACCTGCACACACACAACACGCTCGGTCTTTTTCTATATATCGACATTCAGTGTTTTACCTTTCAATCTTATGTAATTTTCACGTTCCAAGAATAATCCTTTCTACTCTAGGCACAAGGCCTGAATTTGAGGGAGAGGGTAAGTCCATCGACCTCAATACCCAACTGGTACTTATTTTATCGCCCCCCCCCCCATTTGGATGAAATGCAAAGTGGACTTCGGTGAAATTTGAACTCAAAACGTAAAGACTGAGGAAACGCCGTCAAACATTTTGCTAACGATTCTGCCAGCACGCCGCCTTCAATAACAATGATAATGGTTTCAAATTTTGGCACGAGATCTGCAATTTCAGGGAGGGGCCAAGTCGATTACATAGACTCCAATGTTCAACTGCTTCTTAATTTATCGACCCCGAAAAGATGAAAGACAGAGGCGACTTCGGTTGAATTTGAACTTAGAACGTAAGTACGGTCAAAATGCCCCAAAGCATTTTGCCCTGTGTGCTAACGATTCTGCCAGCTCGCCGTCTTCAATAATAATGGTTTCAAATTTTGCCACAAGGGCAGCAATTTTGGGGTAGGAGATGAGTCGATCACATCGACCCCAGTGTTCAACTGGTACTTATTTTATCAACCTCGAAAAGATGAAAGGCAAAAATCGACCTCGGCGGAATTTGAACTCAGAAAGTAATACCGCTAAGCATTTTGCCCGGCGTGCTAACGTTTCTTATTTCTTTATTACCCACAAGGGGCTAAACATAGAGGGTCAAACAAGGACAGGCAAAGGGATTAAGTCGATTATATCGGCCCCAGTGCGTAACTGGTACTTATTTAATCGACCCCGAAAGAATGAAAAGCAAAGTCGACCTCGGTGGAATTTGAACTCAGAACATAGCGGCAGATAAAATACCGCTAAGCATTTCGCCCGACGTGCTAACGTTTCTTATTTCTTTATTGCCCACAAGGGGCTAAACATAGAGGGGACAAACAAAGACAGACAAAGGGACTAAGTCGATTACATCGACCCCAGTGCATAACTGATACTTAATTTATCGACCCCGAAAGGATGAAAGGCAAAGTCGACCTCGGCGGAATTTGAACTCAGAACGTTAAAGATAGACAAAATACCGGTAAGCATTTCGCCCGGCGTGCTAGCGTTTCTGCCAGCTCACCGCCTTCATTAATAATAAGAAGCATATTGTATCTCCTACATTTCTTTCCCTTTTGTCATTCTACCTTCGCCAATCTTTGTTTGTCTCTTTGTATGTCTATCGCGCTCTCTCTTTCTCTCTCTCTCTCTCTCTCTCTCTCTCTCTCTCTCTCTCTCTCTCTCTCTCTCTATCTCTCTTTCTTTCTCACACATCCTGAGTATCGCTCTCGCTCTCTCTCTCTCTCTCTCTCTCTCTCTCTCTCTCTCTCTCTCTCTCTCTCTCTCTCTCTCTCTTCACCTGACTATGTAATTTTTGTTCGCCGGCCATCTATATGTATAATCGTTATTTATCTGCTCAATCTATCAAGTTCCTATTGTTTCAAGCTATTACTCTCATTCTCACTCTTATTCCCCTTCTCTTTCACATCCAGCCATATATATATATATGTGTGTGTGTGTGTGTGTGTGTGTGTGTGTGTGTGTGTATGTGTGTGTTTGCACGTATTTATGTAGGTATATATATGTATGTATCAATGTATGTGCATGTATGTGTATATATATATATATATATATATATATATATATATATATATATATATACATATATATATATATATGTATACATACATATATACATATATATGTATGTATGTAAATATATATATATATATGTATATGTATACATATATGTATGTATGTATGTATGTATGTATGTATGTATGGACATATATATAACTTTATATAGTGTTGGAAATGGAAGTGGTTTTAAGTCTATGTAAAACACACGTGCACTCATATTGCCCAACACGCTAACAGCCAAACCAACAACACCAACAACAACAACAGAAACAACAACAACAACAACAAGAACGACAACCACAATTAAGAGTTTTTGTTTCCCTTCCGTTCACTTCCTCGTTTGTTTTCTCTGATTTTGAGAAACAATAGCAAATCATTTTTAATGTGAAATCGAAGGAAATAAAGCCATCAATCTTGGAATTAATGAAGGAATACGTGTTTTCACCGTTCATTACCGAATTCCTGGTGTAAATATCGAGTCGAAAGTCCCGGCATAGGAATTTATGACTCGCGAATTAAGTACAGAGTAACGAGTTCACAAAAGCTCAATTACAGAGGCGAAATTTCGGCGACATGGGACAGTTTCTCCTGGGAAACCATTCTGCTAAAATGGTTTTAACTGGTTGCGCTGCAATATACAATATAAAAGTGAGCATATTTATTCATATATATAGATACTTATATGTGTGTACGCTTATATATATATATATATATATATATATATATATATATATATATATATATATATATATATATATATATACATATATATAGGTATATGTATATATATTTAAACACACTCACAAAATATCTATGTGAGACCATATGTCTAAACATTAATACTATTTGTGCATACAGGTTTTCTTGAAGTTGATTTCTTTTGCTCTATGTATATATACTTATATATCTATATATATATACACTTGTGTATGTGTATATATATATATATACACTTACGTATATGTATATGTCTACGAGAATGTATCTATTGTGCTGTGTGGCTGTTTGTGTATAGCTATATGTCTAAGGAAGCACATATTCATATACATACATATATACATATGTGTAATGTGCGTGTGTGTGTCTGTGTGTATGTATGCATCTATTAATATATGTATATACATAATAATTCACATATTCGCATTATGTGCTATATTTTGTGATGATGATGATGATGATGATGAGGGAGAAGAGGAAAAGGATGATGAAAACTCGAACGAAGGAAGAAGTGGGCAGTTAAAAGAAAAGATGGTGAAAAAGATGAAGGAAGTGTCTTCTATTGCTCTAGTAGATAAAATACATATGAGATATAAAAGACGAGGAAACAAAAAAACGTCATCAGAGTAGAAAAGGCCTAAAACGGTATCAGGGTGCTAGGAAACCACACGGAAATAAGAATGTACAAGCAACTTAACTTTTGGCACGGTTGAAGTGAGCTAAACAGACATAAAGCAAGCGAAGAAATTCTGGTAAATCACTCGACAAATCATAAATACTTCCTATTATATACTATGGAGTTTGGTAAGAATTTCCCTGAGTTAATAATGGTATTGAAGAATATATGTTAACTGAAGCCTTGTTGCATTTGCTATATTTTATAAGTATAGTTTTTGTTCTTTATTTTTCCTTTCTTTTTCTGTTAAGTCTTCTTTTTTCTTTTTTTTTTTTGTTCTCTTTTTTGCTATCGTTTGAAAACTTAAAGAATCACCACAAAGTATTCTGTTATATTCTTTGTGGGTGTTGGGGAAAATGAGAGCAACATATTTTATTTATTCATCATTTTTTGTCGTTTTTTGTTTGTATGTGGTGGGGAGATGGGGTGTGCTCTATACTGCTTTGTTTTCGATTTTATTAGTATATTTATGGTCCAAAGTCTTAAGTTCCGAAATCTTACTTGTGAAGCATATGTATAAATAAAACTTTTACATGCGCGATAGATATTTAATTATCTTTCATGCACAGTTGTGCGGTGAGCAGACGCCACCGGTGGCTGTATCAGTTAAAGTATAGGACTACAAAGTGAAGAGCCCTAGTATGAATGTTTGCTTGTTATCATATTCACAGCCACTATTTCATATCCATTACTGCTTATTCCTTTCCATTCTAAAACAATAACTGTGGTGATAGTGATGGTTGTTTTGGTGGTAGTGGTGGTGGCCGTGGTCGTGGTGGTCAATGATAGAACTAAAAAAGATTTGCATTTCCATTGTGGAAAAAAACCGACAAGTATGTAGGACTTCGTTGTTATACAGCCTTAGAAACAATCATCAATTTACACTGAGGCAGGACTGTCCATCATGCGTCACACCTGCTCAGGATGGACTAAATCTTTTAGAAATATATATGTTGGCCATAGCCAAATTATCGGCACTTCAGGCGACATGCTTGTACCGTATGGGTGCTACTAATTAAAACCTCTTGCACACTATCAATGACAAATACACTTAGCTCTCAATGACCAACTCATTATATACCATTGAATAAATATATTTAGTACTGATGTAGACAGCGATTAACTAATATAATTAATTAACACTATTCGTCTAATTATTTTTTATATTTATTAAATTGAGAACAGTGGATCGACAGAAACGTTAGAGCATTGGACAAAATGCCCAGCTTTATTTAATTATGGGTCTTTAAATTATGTTCTGAGTTCTAATCGTAATTGAAATCTACTAGGATCGATTTAAATGATCATTTTCTTGCCCAGATTTAAATTTTTTATTCCTTTGTTGGAAAGCAATATTAAATTAGTCGACTAATATCAATCAGATTACCAATTAAATTAATAGTGTCAGAAATGTTGTGATCAAGTATATCTAACCGAGGATTAAAGTTCGTGAGGCGGTTTTTAATGGCCGGTGCTCTGTTAATAAGTGAAGTAGGTGAAAGATAAAAACTAATATACATATATATATATATATATATATATATATATATATATATATAAAGTTAAATAAGGGTCGGGTAAAAACGTTGTAGAACAATGCAAAGCTCGTCCATAGTTATTGGCTACCTGATATCATCATATAGTGGAAATGCTCCTGCTACTAGACATATATCAGAATTTCTATAGTAACCGTAGATGTTATAAAAATAGACAAATGATGGAAAACGAAATTAACAATGTTCTTTATTTAAAATCACTACAGTTCTTTCGACCCATTCTTACACCTTCAGTACATAGATGAGATGTTTTTGAAGGAAAATCGATATCAGAAGTCAATATCGAAATCATATTGCGTCATTTAAAAACATTAATAAGAAACATTAAACATCACTCACAGACCTGCTCTGGAGACTTCAGGAAGTTAGAGTGCAATACATCACGTGGTGGATAATTAAAAAAATGCAACAGATAATGTGTCGTTAACCAACTGGAAGACATGTTCTCCCGAGATTAATAAGTGTACTAACATTGTTCTGTATGGAACAAACACGTTGAGGTGGTAACAACCATTACTTCTCAATAATAAAAAAAATGCATATCCATATAATACGTTCTCAAGAACTAGCAAGCTTTGATCCGAAGAAACCCTAAACATTTTAATGAGCGCTGATAAACAAGTAAACAGGCACTTCGAAAAGATTATAAGATGCAATCATAAAATAAAATGTTCATTTTCGTAGTGTTCTAAAAACAATTAACGTTTAAAACTCTGTCCATTCAGCCTACTTCAATCTTTCTCTCTCTTTATTACACTAAATGTATTTGTCTCAGGTATTTAAAAATAGCTAAATGTATGTAAGAAGTACATATGTGTGTGTATA
>NC_142931.1:37854960-37864960 GCF_046866305.1 Octopus bimaculoides
CGAATGAGAAAAACACAGTAAATGAAAACTACTAAAACAATATGAAACAGGACCACTTGATTCGAGCATGTAAATGATTTAAATCACATATAGAAGTAGTTATTGAAGCTGAAGGGGGCTTTATTGAATAACATTATAGAAAAGAAGGTTTATTTTTTATCTTTACAGCATTTTTGATAAATAAAGTTATTATAAACATAAGTTTGTCTTCAAATATCTTACGTACCATCTATATTTACATATGCGTGTATATACATGTGTTTATATATATGTATATATATATATGTGTGTGTGTATGTAAACGTGTGTGTGTAAAGAACATTACCAACAGAGAACTACACCGCTTTCGTGGCCACAAAATCCCCATGTTCTCGTCTATATCCACATATATTGTGTGTCCTAACAAGTAAAGCTACTATGGAAGTGGCACTGTTTTATTGTTGCAGATGCTAGTGATACCTCGGTCGCTGCAACGAATTCAAGACGTCAAGACGTCGGGCTCTTGACTTTGTGGAACAGATTGCGCCAGTAAACGGTGGAAAATTGACCGAAGACTACGTGGCTATCTAAGGTATTGCAGGGCTGCAGTGAAATGACCAAGGCCATCTACAATACACTAAAAAGAAAAACGCGTCCACACGTATCATTGCTAGATATTGCCTATCAGTCTGTTATAATTTGACTGCATGGTTGGATTTCCTCTCCACGTTTGTGTATTATTACAAGGCCTTAAAATATTTTACTGAGAAGTTAAGACTTGTCGAGTCACTTCAATTTTTGTTGGTGCCTTTGCGAAGAAGGAGCAGCACCGCCTCGTTCTGACATCTCATAGAGTCAGTGGTGAGAGTTGGGTGTGAGATGGGATCCAGGTGGGAACCAGATAGGATCTAACAGACGAATTGATATGAAAAGGAACAGACAGGATCCGTACCTAAGGTACCGTCCATCCATAAAACCCATCTTAGACCTCCGACAAACCTACACTGAACAATAAGAGTGAGACGCAATTTATTTGGCTGCTATTTCTAGCTGGCTGTGCAAACACGGTTCGGTAGCTGATTCAACCTTTTAAGTAGATTTTAATTTTTTTTTTAATTCCAGGTTTAGTGTAATATGCAAATGCTATCATTTAGAGGCAACTAAAACACTATTTGCATTGTTGATTTGTATGAACATCACAACATCGCACCACCAAATTTTCTTCCCAATAAATTTGAGGATATGTACTTAAATAATGAATCAATAGTTTCAAGAGAAAACAAAGAATCAAAGAAAATATTAAAGTCAAATAACTGAGTAAATCGTTGGAGAGGTTGATGAAGGGGAATAAGAGGAAAGAGTGGAACGAATGAGAAAAACACAGTAAATGAAAACTACTAAAGCAATAATGCCAAACCAAACAAAAGCCAGATAGAACAGGAATAGAAAGTGTCATAAGTCAGTTAATGTGTGTGTATACGTGCCAGAAGGAGAGAGAGAGAGGTGGGGAGAGAGTCGGTTTCTATGCGTACATAGATGAGCTAAAAGTCACTGAGTTTGAATAAATAATTTACACTCGAACAATAAAATTTCAGATTTTATATTTATCGATGCACATTCACACACGTACGCACTCACACGTACGCACGCACGCACGCACGCACGCACACGTACACACGCACGCATACAAGTATACACACATGTATATGTATGCAAACATGTACACACGTATATTTCTTAACGACTCAATTGTCTGTAAAGGAAAGATAGCTAAATAAACAGGGGATATTTGCACGAAACCACCATTAAATATACATATACATACATATATACATATATATATATATATATATATATATATATATATATATATATATATATATATACGCTTATGTGTGTATGCATATGTGTATACGTGCTGTGTTTAAAACATGTATAAAAATAGAGAGAAAGTGTTTGATAAATACATACGTAGAAAGATAGATACATATTATATGCATAAATACAGACAAAATACATACATAAAAGTATAAATATAAACATATGTAAATACACATATATATACATCGACACGCGTGCGCCCGCACATACAATCTTACACACACATACATCACTAAATTACGGTATGGGGGTAGCACGCGCGCGTGTGTGTGTGTGTGTGTGCGTGTGGTAGCGTGTGTGTGCGTGTTGTAGCGTGTGTGTAACCGCGTGCAAACGAGTATACTAACAAGTGGAAATCAACGTTTGAACCAACCTGTTTATCATTACAGTATGGGAATATATACATGGATAATTCATCTTTTGCAGAACCGCTAAGTTAAGGGGACGTAAATGAAACGACACTGGCTGTCAAATAGTGGTGGAAGACAAAGACAAAGACAAACACAAGCACAAAGATACTGATACACACGTACATATACATATATATATACATACACATGTATATGTCGAGCTTCTTTTAGTTTCCATCTACTAAATTCATTTACGATGCTTCGGTCGGGATTATAGTAGAAGAAATTTGCCCAGAGTACCAAGCAGTGTGACTCAACCCGGAACTCTTTGGGTGGGAAGCAAACTTCTGACCATGCAACGATACTTGCACAGAAACACACACACACACATGTGTGTGTATATATAATTATATATATATATATATATATATATATATATATATATATATATATATATATATATATATATATATATATATATATATATGTATATATATATATATATATATATATATGTATATATATATATATATATATATATATATATATATATGTATATATATATATATATATATATATATATATATATATATATATATATATATATATATATATATATATATATATATATATAATTATATATATATATATATATATATATATATATATATATATATATATATATATACATACATATATACACGTATATTTATATATATACTCTTTTATTCTTTTATTTATTCTTTGTAAGCCTGCTACTTATTCTATCGTTATCTTTTGCCGTACCGCTAATTTACGGGTACGTAAACACACCAACATCGGTTGTCAATCGTGCACGTGCACATACCATCTTACACACACATACATACATCACTAATTTAGAGTGAGTGGAGTACGCGCACGCGTATGCGTGTGTGCGTAAGGGTTGCGCGTGTGTGCGTAAGGGTTGCGCGTGCGTGTAACCGCGAACAAATGAGTGTACGAACGAGTGGAAATCAACCTGTGAACCAACCTGTTTATTATTACACAGACACACACAAATATATATATATATATATATATATATATATATATATATATATGTGTGTGTGTGTGTGTGTGTGTGTGTGTTGTCAATTCAAATAAAGGAAGAATAAAATTAACAATAACATACAAGAGGACGTGCACAAGGAATGTATTAGTTTGACGCCATATATGTGTGTATACACACATACACACACACACACACACATATACCCTCACACAGTATATATATTATATATATTATTTGTGTACATCATATATTATTTATATATATATATATAATATATATATTAAATATGTATGCGTGTATGTATATATATATATACATGTGTATATGTGTGTACGTGTATTTTATTTTATATTATATATTGTATATTCCATATTCTATATCCCACATTGGTTCTGCAGGTATATAAATAAAACATAAAAAACAGACAGTGCTGGAACTCTTTTAAACAAAATAATATATTCCTCTATACACAATCATACAAAAAAAAAACCCTTTTTTGTATTTATTCTTACTCGCATATATATATGTATATATATATATATATATATATATATATATATATATATATATATATATATATATATATACATATATATATATATATACATATGTGCATACGTATAAATATACTTGTTATATAAATGCTTCAAATCTGAGAGTATCTCATCTATAACAAAAAAAGAACTGTCTGTAAAAACCAGTTAATGATAATTTCTTCCCCATGTTGCAAAGTATATTCTGGCTTTTTAGAATTAATGAGTAAACAACGTCTCAACTTTAAGTGAAAGTTTCTGAGTGCGCTGAAGTCCCTTCCAACACTTTTTCTGTTTGTTTTCATTAGTGAAGCTGCGGACATTATATTTAATATTTTAGCACAGACACATACACGCAAACATACACGCGCGCACATTCACACATACATACACACACACACACATGCACACACACATATGTATATACATATATAATTATATATGCGTATATATATATATTAATTATATGCGTGCATATACATGTGTGTGTATGTGTTGGTGTTTGCATTGTGTGTATGTGTGTGTGTGTGTGTGTGTGTGTGTGTGTGTGTGTGTGTGTGTGTGTGTGCATGTTCGTGTGGGTGTGTGGCTGTGTGTAAGAAGTTTGCTTTCCACTCACATGGTTCCGCGATCAGTCCCACTGCGTGGCACCTTCAGCAGTTTTCTACTAGGTCCACCAATACCGTCTAAGTGGATTTCGTATACGGAAATTGAAAGAAGCCTGCCGTATATGTGTGTGTGCGTGTATTTGTGTGCGTGTGTGTGTGTGCATATGTGTCTGTGTGTATGTGTGTGTGTGTATCTGTCTGTGTCTGTTTGTTTTTGTGTCCGTCTTTAAAAATAGGAACTGGTTTCAATTTGTTCCGCTAAACCCTTCAAGACAAAAGGACGTGCACAAGTAATGTAATAGTTTGACGATATATACAAAATAATGGAAACACCTAGCATCATAGCATCATAATTTTTAAATATCTATAAAATCCTCATAAGCTTGTTTATTTTTGTTTTTATTTTCTTTTTCTATTCATTATTATCTATTTAATATCTTTTGCTAAAATTGCTGTTTCTTTTAAAATATCAACAGAAAAAGCAATTAAAATTCATTAAAATGACAGATTTATCGAACTTTCAAAGAGATGAAATTGTTGGTGCTCGTATGGCAGGCGCTAGCGTAAAGAGAACAGCTAAAATGTTTGGTGTTTCAAGAAGTACTGTCTCAAAAGTAATGACAACATTTGAGAAAGAAGGAAAAACCTCATTAAAAATCAGAAGACCACTACTTTCAAAGAGAAACATTGCAAAGCGTTTAAAGTGGAGTCAAAGCCTACAGAATTGGTCCCTAGAGCAGTGGAAGAATGTTATTTTCTCGGACGAATCATCCTTTACCTTATTTCCGTCCACCGGCCGAGTATACGTGTGGAGACATCCAAAAGAAGCATTTGACCCAGACTGCCTTCTTCCAACTGTTAAACAGGGTGGAAGATCTTTCTGTCTGTGTTTGAACCCCACCACCGTTTGACAAGCCAGTGTTGGTGCGTTTACGTATCCGTAACTTAGCAGTTCGGCAAAAGAGAGCGATAGAATAGACAGTATGCTTAACAAAACGATAAGTAATGGGACTGATTCATTTGATTAAAAATTCTTCGAGACGGTGCCCCAGTATGGCTGCAGTCTAATGACTGAAACTAGTAAGAGATTAAAGACAAAACATGTGTGTGTGTGTTTGTGTGTGTGTATTTATGCTTACATACGTACGTACGTATGTATGTATGTATGTATATATATATATATATGTGTGTGTGTGTGTGTGTGTGTGTGTGTGTGTGTGTATGTATATATGTATGTGTATGTATGTATGTATGTATATATATATGTGTGTGTGTATGTCTGTCTGTCTGTCTATCTGTCTTTTTATATATGTATGTATTTTTATAAGTGTTTAACTATAAACAAAGTTGAAAGAAAAGAAGTAAAAAACGAAGGCGGGAATGATAATATGAGAATATTAAAAAAAATATATATGAAACAAAACAAAGAAACATAATAAAAACCAATAATGAAAAATGTGATCCGGAAATATGAATATAAATATAAAAGGAGGAAACGAAAAGAGAAGCTTAGAAGAAAGACTTAATGAGCAAAAGAGAAACGAAGAATGTTTGGAGAAGATTATTATGTGAAAAGGAAGATGTGCTTAGAGAGGGAGAATTAGACTGAAACAGATATTAATGTGGAGTTATGAAAGATAGTAAATAAGGAGGAGATGTTTGGTAAGAAGAGAATATAATATATAAAAAAAAAAACAGAAGGAGAAAAATTGAAATGAGATGCGAAAGTAAAGTAAAGCTAACCTCTTGGTTAGAGGAAATTCCGGGAGGTGGAAGAGAGGAATTGGAAGAAGAAGAATAAAAAAAATTGTAAATGACCTGTGTAATATTGATAACAAATAGAAGAAGAAGAAGAAGAAGAAGAAGAAGAAGAAGAAGAAGAAGAAGAAGAAGAAGAAGAAGAAGAAGAAGAAGAAGAAGAAGAAGAAGAAGAAGAAGAAACAACTACTACAACAACAAAACAATAACAACAGCGACAGCAAATAATAATAATAATAATAATAATAATAATAATAATAATAATAATAATAATAATAATAATGATAATAACAACACAACAACAATAATAACAACAACATTAATGATAACATTAACAATAATATCGATAAAGCGTAAAAAGTTTACAGAATTATAAGACTGAGAAGGAGACCATCTGAAAACGTTCACAAAAGAAATAAATTAATCTAACACGATCGATTCATTAACCGGTTCAGCTTTGCCAACATATTTTTTAATGACATATTCTGAGGATGAAGATCAGCACCCATGAGCCTTGTTACAAGGTCTTCAAGATTAATTAACGGGGAAATGTAAAGATAAACCATAATTCATTGTTAAAATCGGTGACTTTGTCCTAATATTTGTAAAGTGTAAGACTCAATAAAATACCTTTCCAGGGCTGATGTAGTGAACTATAGATTAAGTTTACCAATCAGTAGGGCTTCCATCTAGCATTGATACCGAAGTTTAACCAAGGAATAATCACGTCATAAGTGATCAATATAAAACTTCTGTTAAATTGGTTTTCTCACTAACAACTATTTAATCAGATGTAATTAACACTTTTTTTATGTGAGGAACTTGATGCTATTATAGATGTAACTTAGCCTTGTAACAAATGAAGCAAGACGGATTTCTCCCAATATTTGAGGAAAAGGTAAAAAAATTTCTTCTGTTAAGTGCCAGAGCGTATGTTGCGGTGATCATTTTGTTACCGCATCCAATGATTTTATTGCGTTTTTGCAGGCGTTTTGTTCTTTTGTTTGATAAAACACTACTAGATTCTTCGGTTGACTGAGAGTGAATCTACTGTAGTAAGCCAGAATGAATACTTGATCCAAATAGTGTATAAATACAATAACATATAATAATGATGTTTAATTTCTTTGTGTCGAAGGTTATGCTATTAAAAACGATTAGAAGGGGGTCGATGGTAGATTTTCACTTTCTGTTGACTGTTTCTTTGAGCCATTTCTTCATTACAGTTTTCACTTCCTCGTCACTGGAATAATGTTTGCCTCTCAAACCCTCTTTCGTGGGGCTGAAGAGATGATAGTCCAGTGACGATGATAGTCCAGTGATGAGGAAGTGAAAACTGTAGTGAAGAAGTGGCTCAAAGAACAGACAACAGAATTATACGGAGCAGGGATACATGCTCTCATTCGAAGGTGGAACATTGCTATTAAGAGAAACAGTAACTATCTTGAGAAGAAGGGATGTGATCCACAGAGGACCAACTTCATTTTGATGTATGATACATGTTCTTGTGTTGGTAATTATACCTGCCCTAAACAGAATGTCATTACTTTTTGACTCACCCTCGTATATATGTGCATATACAAATAGACATATCCATGTATTTTTACTTTTACTTTTTAATTTGCTTTCTTTTATTCTTGTCTTTAGAAATAATTATGTGTATGCGTGTATATGTTGATGTGTATGTATGGATATATATATATATATATATACATATATATATATATATATATATATATATATATATATATATATATATATATATATATATATATATATATATATATATATATATATATATATATATATATATTAAGAATTTACACTACCTTCTTAATTCCGCCGGGGTCGATTTTGCCTTTCATCTTTTCGGATCGATAAAATAAGTACCATTATTTACATTCGACGGATATTTGTCCTCATCTTGTTTGTTGTTAACATAACGTTTCGGCTGATATACCCTCCAGCCTTCTTCAGGTGTCTTACGGAAATTTCGAACCTGGGTTCTCATTCCTAAGGTATTTTTCGATGTTATTATTATTATTGTTGTTGTTGTTGTTGTTGTTCAGGTCACTGCTTGGAATCGAACTCGGAATCTTGGGGTTTGTAGCCTGCGCTCGTAGCCACTACGCCATATGCCCGTGGGCAAATATCCATCGAATGTAAATAATGTAAATAATGTAAATAATGTACATAATTCCTCATCTCTTAAATATAAAAATAAGTACCGGTTGAACACTGGGACTGATGTAATTGACTTAATCCTCCCTCAAAATTGTTGGCCTTGTGCCAAAATATGAAACCAATATTTTATCATAACTTTGGGAAGAACATAAAAGTTCTTTTTCACCTTCCACTTATACTCTTGTACTTATTATACATGACGTCAGTTATCGAGAGTTACAAATGATGAGATATATTCAAACATTAGAGCAAATAAGATATTTCCTTTCCTTTTAAATCCAATTGAGGTAACCGTGTCGTAGAAAGTAGAAGATTAAACACTGATTTTGTACTTAATATCTTTTAATTAATTTGAAAATTAATACAGATTATTGGATGTGTGAGATGACTCAAAGAAGACCTTCGCCTTGATGAGAGTTTACCTACTACAAACGGCATTCGTATTCCCGACTATGACAATTCTATTTTTTAGGCAACCTTTAATTAAAAGCATTATACTTCAAAACCAAAATAAACAAAATATCTCTGAATCAAGCTTGCAGTTTAATTGTCAGTTTTAGCTAATGTGCCTGAGTATATCAAAACAAGCTATATTATCTATATTACTCCTCGAAAGCTACTTCAATTTTAAATGTCATCTGGCTAGTTTATGTATATTATAATGTTTTAGCTAATTTGATGAAATAGATATTTTAAGACAGGATCTGTACATACAGTTCTATATTTAAGAAATGAGGAATTATGTACATTATTTACATTTGACGGATATTTGTCCTTCACTCGACGATATCTCAACTTCAATTCCCACCATCCATACAGTGTAAAGATAGGGATTGCTCAGTGCCTAAAACATCGAGCAAAGAATGTAAGTAGCGATCGTGATACCCGACACGAAGAAATGATCAAGCTCAGTAACAATCTATTAAGCAACAACTACTCCAAAAACATACTATACACTCCAATTATGGAGAAAAGAGAGGATGAAACCAATAAACTGTCCACAGTCTGTCTACCCCATGTGAAAGGCCTCTCCGAAAAAATACAAACGATATGTGATCCATATGACATCAGGACAGTATTCAAGAGTAATACAACTCTTCGCAAATATCTCCTTCGATTAAAACTACCAATAGAAGAGAATATGATCAAAATCTGCGTGTACTCCATCCCATGCAGCTGTGGTATGTCATACAAAGGCGAAGCATGTCGCCCCCTCAAAATAAGGGTAGAGGAACATCGCAAAGTTGTGACACGAGGAGATATTGATAAATCGGGTATAGCTGATCATGTATGGAAAAATGGAGACCATCTCCCCCTGTGGAATGAAGTTAAAATAATAGACAGAGAACAACACTGGAAAATACGAAAACTAAAAGAAGCAGCACATGTGCTAGGATACAACAACCTCCTAAGGAGATCGAGTGCAGATATGAATAACATATGGGAGCCGGTATTAAGGAAGGATAGGAAAATATTAGATTTATAAACCCTAAAATTCACTCCATAATTGCCCACGGGCATATGGCGTAGTGGTTAGGAGCGCGGTCTACTAACCCCAAAATTCCGAATAATAATAATAATAATAATAATAATAATAATAATAATAATAATATTAACACAAACCAGATTGGCCATCGAGCGAATCACAAAGGGCCACTTACTCGAAATAGATCT
>NC_142931.1:37869960-37877460 GCF_046866305.1 Octopus bimaculoides
TCCGTGTTTTTCTCCTTGTTTTCTCCGTATTCTTTCTGTTGAAGAGCGTAGCTCGAAACGTTAAAGACTTTCTCTATTCCCGAGCGTTAAACTAATACATCCTTTTGTTGTTTACACCACCTGTCCTCGTCTGCTGTTGTTTTTTTCGTAAATTCTCCCATATATTTATATATATATATATATATATATATATATATATATATATATATATATATTTCCACAGGCTTAACTCTCTTCTGCAGTTCACAGTAGGGTATCCTTTCTTACGAATTACCAGCACTTACAAAGTGAAAACCCTATGTAACGTCAAGCTGAGGAGTGTCTTCCAAAACTTACAACCCAGCACTGCAGTGGGAGTTACAAGTTAAAATAACGTACTTAAGCTGTAGTTTTAAAACTTTCACTGTGGAAGTTTAAACAAATGGAAATACACCGTTATATTCTTCGTGCACAGAAATATATTATTAAGATATTCTTCGTACACAATGAAATACTATTAAGATTATTTTTCATGTTGCGTGGGCCTTTCACTACTCAGGTATCTTTTCATCTTTTTTCCCGCGAAGGAAATTATAGAATTCGCTATTTAAATCGAACACAAAACAGAAATTAGATGTAAAGGCTTAGATATAATGGCTATACCAATTTGTATAACGTATATTTTCTATTACACTGTGTGTTGTACATTAATATTTATTAAGTTAACTAGTAGAAAGACCAACTTCCGGCAGTTTTCTGTTCGCTGTTAAATAATAATATATGATAAATATATATTTAATTCCCAATTTATGTAATCTTTCTGATGTTGCGTCTAATTTTCTTTCGTACTTTTATTCTGTAACAGATAACGTTTCAGTATTTATCACTGTATTTGCTTATTAAGTATATTTTTCCTGTTGCTTCTCCTCTGTACGGTACCGATGGTGTTGTTGCTGTTGTGGTTATAGTTAATATCTATACAGCATGTACATCTTTCTTTTCACCAGCAGATCAGCAGCAACAGCAACATCTCAAACAGTGACAATAACAGTAGCGACAGCAACAATAGCGGCGGCAGCGGCGGAACTAGTAGCAGTAGTAGTAGTAGTAGTAGTAGTAGTAGTAGTAGTAGTAGTAGTAGTAGTAGTTGTTGTTGTTGTTGTTGTTGTTGTTGTTGCAGTTGCTGTTATTGCAGGCTACATTATCCAGCATGTCTTTTTTTAAGGGCGTGTGGAATTTGCGAGAGACAGAGAGAGACAGAAAGAGACAGAGAGACAGAAAGAGACAGAGAGACAGAGAGAGACAGAGAGAGAGATGTAGGTGCTGTTTCTAGCAGATCGCGTCATCACATCGATGCTCCTTCGCTGGATTATGTCTGTTGCTGTTGTATGTGCGGTTAGTGTCATTCAGATGTGCAATGACATTAGAGAAAGTGAGATAAAAATGATAATTTATGTTTATTAAGTTTATAGAAAGACGACAACGAATCGCTAAATCGTACAGCACACTTAATGATAACTGTAACGGTTAGAGTCGATGAGAAACGATTTATGAATGAAGCTCGCAGATGAAGTGTATAAAATATATCTTGCTATCTTTACAATCATCTCTATCCATCCATTTCTATATCTCCATCCTCTCGTTGCCTCTTTCTCTCTCGTTAAATATCTCGTAATTTATCGGCCATTTTTTTTTACTTTCGTTTTCGTTGTCGTCGTCGTCGTCCTTGTTTTTGTTGTCGTTGTTTTGTTGTTGTTATTTTTGTTGTTGTTGTTGTTGTTGTTGTTGTTGTTGTTGTTGTCGTTGTTGATGTTGTTGCTGTTGTTTTTCTTGTTGTTGTTGTTACTACTGCTGCTGCTTGTCTGTCTGTTGGCAGTGAGACAATGAAAAATTGAAAAATTCATTCGCAATTGAGCTGTAACAGATAAAATTAACAACGATTTTATAATGAAAAATTAAATCTTAGAAATTAAAAAAGAATTCAACGACGTCGATATAGCCTTTTCTTAATGTTTAAAACAAAATAAGTGATTGAAGATTTTTAATTAATGGGATTAATTTAATTTTTTTCTATTTTATTTTATTGCTGTAATAATGAAAACAAATAAAATTAAGAGTTATATTTTTTAATGGCTACTATCGAAAGAAATCATTAATGATAACTTGTTAATAATCTATTCTTTGTTTCTCTATTTTAAATTTTTAAATAGATGTTAAAGTATTTATAGAGTATGGTGACAAGGAAAAAAAATGTATTATTTATTTCTCCTGACATCATTATGGAAATAATGAAATAGTTTATGCGTCTTCTCATCTGCGATTGCTGCTATTGCCTTAACGAGAAAAGAAAAATTAATTATTTAGATTTACAGACAATAAATCTGAGAAATTTATGCTAAATAAGGAATACTTTATCAAAGGGGAACGTACAGTAGGCAAAAAAAGGGATTTTTAATTGTATGTATTTTTTGCTTAATGCACGACGTAGGGAAAGCCTGAACTAATAACTGTAGGCATGGCCGTATTATGGAAATTTGCTGTGCAACCACGAGGTTTCGTGTTCAGTCCCACAGCGTTACACTTTCAATAAATGCTTTTACTATAGCTCTGGGCTGACCAATGTCTTGTGAGTGAATCTATTGAGTGGAGGCTGTGATGAAGTCCGCGTGTGTATGTATGTGTGTATGTATGTGTGTGTATGTGTGTGCGTGTGTGTGTATGTTACTATCTGTATGCTTGTTTGTATGCGCGCGTGACTGTGCGTGTGTCTTTATGCTTATGCTTGTTTCCTACCATTCTTTCACACTAGGTGTCGCTTTGTTTATCTTCGGATGACATAGTATTCGAGCCAAGAAAAAAAGACCATGCTTGGCAGAACACCGGTCACGTGGAAGGAAAGGAGAGAGATAAGAGCAGAGGTATTGAAGAATTAGGGGAAGAACATACATACATGTGTGTGTGTGTGTGTGTGTGTGTGTGTGTGTGTGTGTGTGTGTGTGTGTGTGTGTTTGTGTGTGTGTTTGTGTGTGTGTGTGTATGTGTGTGTGTGTGTGTGTGTGTGTGTGTGTGTGTGTGTGTGTGTGTGTATTTATATAAACATGTATATTGCTAACCAGCCACCAGTAAGATAAAAGTAGCTATTATATTTCCTTTCAATACACCGCATATATTACTCGATCCACGGGACAAGAATTGAGTATGGTCACTCAAATCGTTATAAATAAAAACTCACATATCTCTCAAATCGCATACTAGTCTTAGAAAGAAAGAACACATCGTAAAATATAATCCTAGATGCACTTGACCTGAAAAAATAAATTGTACAGGCACGGTTGTTAAGCCATTGTCAAATCTGCTCACCTCAATAAGTATAACAACCAAAATCCAAACTTATTATTAATAAAAGACGTTCATTGGTGGATTAATTGGTTGACTAATCCAGTAGTATGTAACGGTGTAGTTATGTTGAAGATGAAGATGATGATGATGCTGAAAGAAAGACAGTGGCCGAAGTTGTTGATAATATATTTTATTCACCGTTACATATTATGTAAAGCCAAGCTACGACGGACAGTCATGTCTATAAACAAGTCGAATGCAAGCAATGTATCGAAAGTTATATTTTCTTGAATAACGTTGCTGTTTCGTTTTTGCCAACTACCAGCTGGTAGGATAGAGATCAGAGAACGATCGAGTGAACTTATGTGTCTGTAAGTTTAAAAAGTAGATAGCATGAAACTTACATGTCCCTCGTCGTTTTAGCAGCAGTCAATAGCTAGATAAAGTGATGTTACTGAAGCGAAAGCTGAGCAAGAAACTGAGAGAGTGGAGGGCGAGACAACTGTATCACTAGTGAATTCCATAGCTCTGTCTGACGGTACCTATGTCGTGACGGTTGACCTCTCTGTCTGATTTTCTCCTTACAGAATCCTCGTATTTATATTGGTACAGACCAGCTAGAAAAATGGATATTCTATTATAACCATGGCTAAATTATTGTAGGTCACTCGTTATTTATCTGAACTTTCCATGGTATAGAAAGATATCATAAGTTACGTGGAAAACACATAGATCAGCGTTCCTTTTTGACACAGATAATAAGCTGTATGGCTAAGGAGAATGTCCAGATTCGGTTTCTAATCTCAACCAGAGAGAGAAATTCTATTTCCACAAGTATAATTATTATTTTAGGTATCATCCTTCTAGAATGGTATGATACCATGCAAAGAAATGGAGAAGAGAAAACTCTTCAGCGTACCAGTAGATTTAAAGCAAGATCTACTTTGGAACAGTTTAGTGATGGCTGACAAGGCAGTACCAAAAGATAGGGACAACTTGACAGTGTTTTTACTGTATCGCGGGACTAGACGACAAAAATATACGACAAATAATCTATTGAAGTTACTGAAGTTTTAGAGAATACAGAAATAGCATGTCTGATACAAACAGTACAAGAAATAATGATACAAGAAAAACTACACAAGTGTGGAAGGACTTGAAAAAGAACCGAGCGCGTATGGACAGAAGGATCATCGAAAAGGAAAGTATTGTGAAACAAAATCAATATAATATATATGTGTGTGTATGCATGTATTGTGATGTACGTATCTATATATATGTATGTGTGTGTATGTTTACGTGTTCATATATATATATATATATACATATATATATATATATATATATATATATATATATATATATATATATATATATATATATATATATATATATATATATATATATATATATATATATATATATATATATATATGGGGGAGAGAGAGAGCGTGATGGATAGATAGACCGACAAAGAGACAGACGAACATCCAGACGGTCAGAAGATAGATACAGATATACAGATAAGCATGCAAACGCATAGATTGATAGATAGACAGATAGATAGATAAATAGATAGATAGATAGATAGATAGATAGATAGATAGATAGATAGATAGATAGATAGATAGATAGATAGATAGATAGACGGATGGACGGACGGACTGACAGACAGACAGACAGACATGCAGACAGACAGGCAGGCAGACAGACAGACAGGCAGACAGAAAGGCAAGCAGATTATAGTCGAATACACTAGGAATGTGTATAGCAAGATGATTGGGACGTTTTCAGGTAAACCTCAGAACTGGAATTACATAGCACTGGGCAATTTCAAATCCAAGTATCACTGAACACATCCCAAATATATGAACCTTCTAGTTATCTGCCTACACGATTGGAATAGGCTGTTAGGCAACCCTCGTTCTCTTTATCTTCCTTCATCTGAGTATTCAATGCTGTTTCCCTTTTTCAATACCTCGCTATATTTCTATCATCTACCTCTCTCTCCTTATCTCACGAAAACACTCGAACACACATATTAGTGTGAATACCAGGACACTTGCACACACACACACACACACACACACACACACACGAATACTCGTACTTTGTCTCATATTGAAGATGACATCTAATTGTAGTTTATTAACTATTGCTTTTCTCTCCGCACTTTTTCGTTTTCTGTCTATAGCATTCTCTCTACGCGCACATGTGTATGTGTGTGTACGTTGTGCATGTATTGATATTTATGACTGAGTGAACATGTGTGTTAAAAACATTAAGAATAAATAATTGTTTATCCAAGACAATAAATATCTATTCATTCCGCAGAAAGTCACTTGTTTGACATTTCTTGTCCAAAATTATCAAGACAAACGTGATCAGTTTGTTTTGATATTGAAGTGATAAAATTGTAGTTTTGACCTTCATACCGTTCTCAGGAGATTTCAGCAGCGAACGAAGCCAGGCACTCAGTACGTAGCTAATTGTGTGAATTCATATGTGCGTATGCCTGTGTATATGCATGTGTAAATGTATGTGTGTGTGTGTGTGTGTGTGTGTGTAGTCACTTTTAGCTTGGCTCTAGAATCCACAACCAGCTCTGCAAGTTGCGACGTTTCGTAAATGAGCACGTCTATGTAGACAATGCAATCGAAGATTAAAAACAAAATAGGTAATGTGTGTATACGCACATTTCAAAATTTATTGCTCTTTCATCAGTACTACATACAACCAATAAACCATCCACGATGACATTGGTTAAATAACCTTTAAATTTAGCAATGTAACACAATTTATACACACACACACGCATACATACATACATACATACATACATGCATACATACATATATACATGCATACATATAGAGAGATAGAGAGAGAGGGACAGACAGACAGGCAAACAGACAGGCAGACAGACAGACAGGCAGTTACATAGATAGATAGATAGATAGATAGATAGATAGATAGATAGATAGATAGATAGATGTAAACATATATAGGTTCATGCATACGTAAATATTTATTTACAACATATGTATGTATATATATATATATATATATATATATATATATATATATAAGCAATGATTATAACGATACAAAATATGGAGCCTTGTTCATCCTCTCAAGTTTTATTTCCTCCTATTTTATAATTACATAAAGCATATTTTATGACTGTTGCGACCTACACGTGTTTCCACTGCACAAAGTACGAACAATTGCACCGACAACTAATAGTAATCATAGACGTTAAATACTATTCGATACGGTTAGCAGTGACCTGCAACATAACTGAGAGGATATACTATATCCTCCAGACTCATTCTACATACGTACATCATATATGTAGGTGTGTGTGTGTGCGTGTAAACATACAGTATATATGTATGTGTATGTATATATATATATATATATATATATATATATATATATATATATATATATATATATATATATATATATATATACTGTTGTGTCTGAGGAGAGTCATTCTTTTTTAGAGCCTTATTATTTAACACACTCACCAGTTAAGTTTCCACTCATCTATTTATTTTTCTAAAATTTTCGTTACATCTTGCAACCTTTTCAATAGTCGCTAACTCTTTCTGTTATTTGAGCTGCGGTCTTTTTGTTTGTTTGTGCGCATGTGTGTGGGTCAGTGTGCGTGCGCATGCCCATATGTATGTATATATGTATGTATGTATGTATGAATGTATGCATGTATGTGTGTGTATGCATGTATATGTGCGTGTGTGTGTGTATGCATATATATATATATGTATGTGTGTACGTTTGAATGTATGTATTTTGCATATTCATATGTTTGTGTGTTCGTGTTGCGTTTGTATTGCGTGTGTGTTTGCATGTGTGTGTGTGTGTTTGCATGTCTGAATGTATCTGTGTATGGGCTTTTGTGACCATGTACTGCGTCTGTTATGTATAGATGTGTGTCTCCATATGTGTTCTTGTGGGAAGTGAAGTGTGTGTGCATATGGTCACATGTTTCAGTTTTCATTTATGCATGTATGTGTGTATGTGTACATGCCTGTTCATATTACCTATGTACCTATTTATCTGTATGTCTATCTGTTTACATTCATATCCATTTACCTACATACATATGCATATACATATACGTATACATATCCATATATACACATACACACAAACACA
>NC_142931.1:37882460-37952460 GCF_046866305.1 Octopus bimaculoides
ACACAAGCAATAAAACTAATGGATTACATAAACCATCATCCAAGTAATACATACAATAAAACATTACCTTAACTGTAATGCGTGCATTCTAACACATAACACAATACACATATTACACTTTAAAAAATAAGTATCACAAAGGAATAGGAAACTTCAGGGGAAATATCAACAAAAGCCTTTATAACGAACTGCTTATGGAAATAACCATAATCAACCAGAGGTACGGATAGTTGTCTCGCCAAAGGAATAAGGTAAGCCAAAGAAACCGGCGAGAGGAGTTTAACAATGGAGACAGGCGGTAGCTGGATCTGTCTTATATGCAACAGATGCTCGATATAACTCCACAACTCAGTAGTACTCAAGCACTGGACGAATGCATGCAGGATGGGTTATTCATTCCGCGCACATCTTGAACAGCCCGGTTGACTTCCTTTCAGTACTTATAGAGTTTATCTCGAACCAGAAAGGCCCTTCGGTAGTAATGAAAGGTCAGGGATTTCTGGAAATTAACCATGGGCCATAGACTAAAAGTCCTCTGGAACAGTCCAGCTAGTTTATTTTCGTCGACGCCTAGGGACGTTCCGAGAATGTTGTCGCTTCCGCTCACCACTGAAGAACGCCAATGTGGAACTTCCACCAACTGATTACCTTACTAGTAGAGGTTTGCGAGCACATGATGAAATTCCAAATTTCAAGTACTTATTCTTGGTCTTCGCTTAACCCAGGACTGCTGCTATATCAAAAGGACTAACTGGGGGAAAACGTGCCTGAGCAAAGGAAACTACATCTGCTCACCGTTTAAGCATCTCTGTAGTTGCTGCTATCGCATTTCATATTTTCGTATCAACATCTACGGCACACTGAACATTCTGTATCGAGGATGAATAGCTTGACTAATGGAACGCGTCCCTTTCAAAAGAAGCAAAAGAGAAGCTACGACTGTTTGGTGATACAAAATGTCGAGCAAAGCACATTGCACAGGTTTTAATATATCATGCAAGCGATATGCGCGTTTGCCACATGTACCCGACCTTTCCGCGATACGTTTCTCCCAGCCTATTTCTGGTTAAGACTGGCCAATCGGCTGATAACTTTGTACTAGTTCCTATCCTCCTGGAAGTGTTGATTGCACCAGAACACAAGCAGCTCAGCCAGCCTAACTCTAACCCTAATCCTAACCCCAAATCTGCCTGATGTCTTAGACTTGCTTCTCCTAGTGCCGAGTTAAAAATCTCTCTCCCCTCTATCTCTCTCTCTCTATCTCTCTCTATCTCTCTTTCTCTCTCTCTCTATCTCTCTCTCTCTCTCTCTCTCTCACTCTCTCTCTCTCCCTCTCTCTCTCTCATACAACTTGGAATGAGATGCCTCTCAAAAACTCCGCAATTCCAGTTTCTGTTGTATTGGCCCAAGTGCCAATGTATACAAAAAGATTAGCAAGTGCAGACTTGGCAGACCGGGTAAGTGGAACTGAAAAGTAGCCTTTTAGTCAGATCACTGAATAGGGATCGTTGTGCACTCAAGGGATTCACTCTCTGAGAATGGAACCAAATGCGACTGCCTAAACGACAGGAACCAAATAACAATAATTGACTCCTTCGAAATCATCCGATTGGTTCAAGTTGACGAAATCGCTGTTTAATATTTATTCTCTATATGAGGTAGTGTGTGAGGCAGAGAGTGTTGAGGATAGACCTGGACAGCATAGCACACTCTATCACAAGCGCCAACCTCTTCACGAACACCTTGGCAAAATTCTTGGACTTCTACTGAAGATTATCAATGACATCAGCCTTGTCCTCATTTTTTCCCCAGCAGTGCTATCTTTTTTCGGCTCATAGATCTAGGAATTCTACCGGTCTGCTGCCATTTGCAGTAGACGATAAGCTAAAACGCTAATTCACAACTTGTAGTTTTTCAGCGTCTGTAAACACGCGTTTGCTTCTAGTAATCTTTTATCTGTCAATGATTCCCATGTAAATCAATATTTGTGGTCTGATGGCATGTGCCAACTGATTAAAATTGCTGACAAACACCCTATAGAGATACGATCTGGATGGTTTGATGCGGTTACCCAATAAGTGTGTAAACTGCAGTTATCTCCCACACTTTCTAGAATGTAAGATGTCCCCCCAAAAGCTTCTGTGCGCCAGAAAAATCCCGGTCATTCTGCCTTATCTGGCATAAAGGGTCATTAGTCTGAAGATATTAACTTCAGAGGCCTTAATGTCCAGGTCCCCTGACTTACTATCCTAGTGCAAAAAGATTTCTCGTAATTTGAAATATTGGGATTTTCAGAATGAAAGCTTCCACTCCATCATGAATCGTCGTCAAACATTGCGTGGGCTCCAGAAATTCCTGTCCTGCATATGGCTTACATATCTCTGCCTGATGTCGTTGCTTGATGTCAGTGAGCAAGGAAACTTGGATCGAAGCCAACCCCAGACCACAAACAATTATACCTCTCGCTCCAGGAGTATCCATGTTAGTTGATTAAAGAAAAATGAGAAGCTCGCTCAGTTTGGTCTTCGGGAAGGTGATATGATCCGGTCTTAGAAAGGCTTTCATTATTTCGACAAGGTTGTGAAGGACTCTTTAAGACTCTTTAGACATTTTACAACAAAGTCTTTATTGAACGAAGTAATTATTTCTAAAGTCTTTATATGTACTTGCATCTGTTTCTAAAAGTAATTATTCTCTTTTGAGGAGTTATTGATAGGATTTCATCAAACCCCGCCCATTTTGTGAGAATTTTTATCATTGAGGTTGCCTCCAGAATTGAATTTCTGTTGCTCTTTCGTACAACACTAAATTTGAGGACGGGGTTTCTGGTTTGTGTTTGGCCGTATGTTTAGTAGTTGCTGTTGTTGTTCAAGCGCATAGGCACAAAGCCCGAAATATAGGTGGTATAAAATAAGGTATATAGATACTGGGAGAATGAAAGGCACAGTCGATCTCAGCAAGATTTTGAAATCAAAACAATATTATTGTACCTAACTGTTGTGAGGGATTTTAGATGACGCTCTAAAAGCATGGCATTATACCAACCAGTGAGAGGTCTTCTACACAGCCAGTTGACTCGCTAGAAATACCAGTCAAGCTACTCTTAACTGCCATTCCCCTTTAACAAATGACATTAAAAATGTAGCTAGCTCCAAATCGACGAGATAAGCTAGAGCATGGATGCCTTTGATCATTGGTTGAGCAGACCAGGTATGAAGTGGACTTAAGCAGCAAAAACATGATATTGCTGATATTCAAGGATAAATAAATATTCAAACATGCAAATAAACTGTCATGGAGTGAGAAACATTTCTACTGTCTTTAACATGGAGTTTTCATGAGAGATTTAATTTTAAATATTCCAAGGACAAAGTGACCACTGAAAAAAAGGGGATAAAGTTTAATGAGTCACTTCCAGTTCAGGTCTACTAAAATAGAAATGGCTAAAAATAACAACCAACAAAACAAGCAACAATACCATGTGCCAAAGATAGAAACCTGCAAGTCGTCGCTCAACTTGCTAGAAAGCACGGCCGAATCCTTCCTAAATGCATTCAACTGTCTAATGTATATACAAGGCATTACAATACAATGTTACAAATCCTTAAAAGGACAAGATGCTCATGTCTGGAATGACTTTCATCATACATCTGTTCGAGCATGACAAACACGAGGCTAAACTACAACGACCAACAGATACATATATATATATATATATATATATATATATAAGGTTATAAGGATAGTGGGAGTGAGAGTTAAGAAAATGAATGTGCATGCTGAGAAGGTTATTAAATTAGCTGAATAGGATTACTTGGCTACGACATACGGAGTGAGTGACCAATCAAATGAACACGATGTAATTAGCTGTATACATGGGCACATGTACTGCCATCTGTGTGTCTTTTTGTATAAGAAGGAAAATCTTTGAATATGTGTAATTATGGTTCACTCTGTGATTTGCAGAGTGTGTGTCTTCGTATGTTGATCTATTTTTGTGTTTCGAGTGTGTTTCTGTGTATGTGATTGTCTTTTTGAATGTTTGAGAATCTGATTTTATATTGCGCTTATGAATTCCTGTAAGAGTGCGCGTATATGCGTGCATGTGTGTGCGTATGCGTGTATGTATGGTATGTGTGTGTATGTGTGTGCGTGCGTGTGTGCTTAGGTGTATATGTGAACTAGCATTTAGATGTGTATGCGTGTCTCTTTCAACAGATCAGTAAATATGTACTTGTGCGTATTTCCGAGTGTTTGAAGTTTAAGATAGAGAAGGACAAGAAGTACGAGAAAGAAAATTGAACGAAAGGCGGAGAAAATATAACGGAAACAGAAATGTAATTATCACGGGAAACTAGAAGTAGATAATGGAATCTTTTGTTAAGAGAGTGATTGCTGACGAACCTGAGGTGAATCTGAAGATCTGATGGAGAGTTTAAAATAGATAACCAATACTTATTGCCATTTCCTTCTAGTTCTTTCTTTAACGAAAAATTCTTCCTTGGCTTCATTCTTGTTTTGATCAACATTTTAGCACAAGCAAATTTTTGCTCACAGGACGCATCACCATGAGTAGCCACATGCTTGCGGTTTGTGAAGCGAATTTACTGATTCGTCTACGTATACTTTAAAATAGTTTTCTATATATTACGTGTTTATACTTTTATAGATAATTTCTTGCTAGAATGATAGTTCAAGAATATTTATTGAAACTTTTCTATTTTATCTGTATTGTGGATAAAATCGAAAAATATAGGTTATTAAGATGACAAAGCCATACTATTATTCGTTATTATTTGCTTTCCACGCTCTAAGTATTCAACGTTTTGGTGACTAATTATTAATAAGTCTTGGCTAAATTTCACGAGCTTACTCATAAGGAGGAACTATATTGTCACAGTTTAAATAGTGAACTGTCGTTTTGTTGACAGTTTGTTAAACTGTTAATACTTAATCTTAGAGCAAGAATACATGTAAGTGTTGATGGCTCTTTTACCTTTAGTTGAAACTGTGCTTTATTAGTAATTCATACTAAAATGTCTGTACGCTTTCAATAGGAGAGAATATTTTTGATCGGGGATTAGTTGCTACAGTAACTTCAAAGTAATTACGTATTTTATTGTTGACATTGATTTAGGATTAATTTCTAGCTGAATTTAACATCTACTTCACTACTTTGGGATTTTTTTCTTCTATCTCCTTGTTACAAAATATGACTTCAAATTATGGTTGCCATAGAAACACAAAACCACTCATTCTATTGCTCATTTAAGAGTAAGAAAAGAAGAGTTAAATGTCTTCCTTAAAAATGTACTGAGACACTTGCAGAATGCAGACATATGCGAACTCATGAAGGGGTTGACAGTTTACTGTTTGTAATATTGCTACGAATAAAGCTAACTTTGAAATAATTTGTAACAATTCCATGCATTTGTTTATTCAATAGTCAGTGTATGCAGTGGTAAGCAATGTGTTTTGTGAGCATGAAGTAGTTTCTATATGCTTTATAATTTCAAAATTCCAGCATTCATAAAACCTAACATCCGAATATGATGTCAAAAACGCATTTTAGTTATTATTTTATTCTTTTTTTTATATTTATCTTTTAACTTTTAAAGAGTAACAGTAAATTTAGTCCAGAATACCGTAGGAAAAGGAAATTAGATTTAATATGACCTTTGTCAGAACGAAAGAGGTTAGAATAAATTCAGATATCCTTTGGGTTTATGTGAATGCAGCACTTCGAACTTTTGAAGTTAATTCATGTCATTCCCCATATAGATTTACCCAAGAGAAAAGAAAATATGGAATTTGAAAGAAAAAAAATTATAATTATAGCGTTAGATATGAGTCAAATAATGACTAACAGGTTTCTTTGAATAAAACAAAATTTTCTGCACGAGAGCCAAATACAACTACCCAAGGAATTCTAAACTTTCTGGCCAATAATTGAAATAATAACTGCCAGCTATTCGTTATATAATTGACCAAAGGAAAGAATGAAAGTCCTACAGGTCATTTTATATTCTTCAGAAAATCATTTCTCTTCGAAACACTTTGGCAATGTTAGAGATGAATATAAATTTGCTAATTATTTCTACTATTCTCTGATATGTTACGAGTTCTATTCGTCTTCCAACGGTGAAGCAAAATAATTCTAAACGGATTCAGGAGAATAAATTTATTACTAAACAGCTAGTTAGTCGAGACGATTAGTATACTGGTCATATTAAATATTTCTTTCATGAAAATTTAATGAAATATTTTAATGAATATTATATTAATTAGGTACATCAAACTAGTTTAAACATCAGAACGCTTAGAAATGTAGTCATTATTACCTCCTCTATTACCTGAGCATTGATGGAAGAACTTTCTTAAATTAGGCAACCTTTATGGTTATCAAACACTGATACAAAGATACTTTTTTTGACGGTAGTTCTATACTCACTTTATAAGCCACAAACACATATTTATCAACATTTTTTTCAGTGCCTTACTATAGTTGCCAACTTATGACTCATAGGATGCATATAATTGATACTGTTATCTATTGTGACGTGCCTGCTGTCAGAAATAGTGATTTTGAAAGTAGAAAAGGCCTTAGATTTCAGAGACGAGTAGAGTCGATTGGACTAATTTCAGTAATCTATTGTATTTATTTCATCAATCCGAGAACGATAAAAGCAAGCTTAACCATAGCAGGATTTGAATTTAAAAGTAAGCAACTATATACTGAGAAGCATGTTGTCTGTCATTGTATCAATCCTTCCAAACCACTTCCCTTTGCTTTTAGTAATATTGATTTATTCTTATAATAGACACTATATAGCAAGAGAAAGGTTCCTGGCTTGATGAAACCAAACCACGGTTTTCATTCTTGGTTGATTCAAGTCCATTTTCGGTTACGCTTCTAATAAACCTTGAAGAAGGTTAAATATCGTGGTAATCCGTTTGCTTCAACTGAATTACAGAACCTTTAAATTTTATGATAAACAAAGCGACGGTAGTTTCTTAATTTCAATATTTTATGGGCGAGTACGTAGTTGATTGAATCAACTAACGCAAAAATCGCATTTATTTTATCAACCTGAAAGGTAACTGATATCGGAACGGATAAGCAAGATACTAAATACTGTAAAACATTTACCGTGCACTCTTCAGCTTCTGGCACCGCGCCACACTTCAGAATTCAAGAATATTTGTTAATTATATTAGTATTCGGCCAAAAGTTGTAATCGAGTCAATAAAAACAATTGAGTCAAAGCTGCTATGTTACTGTATCTTATTGACACCGAAGATGTATATACAAACGTAAATGTCGGTCAAAATGTAAAAGAATAAATCTAAATACAATGAGACAATTAACTCGGCATCCTGTCGGTTTTGATTATGAAGATGTCATTGATGTGAGATGTTATCTTTGTCACGTTCGGCTAGATAAAAAAAAGACTCAGACTATGAGGCCTAATTGAAGTTAAATGAAAACCTGAGCGGAATTAAAAGATGTATTTCGCGAATGTATTTCAAGCTAACAAGAGTTGTAATTTTCTGGTTTGATAATTTTAATGACTTTTGCATTGACAAAAAGTTCAAAATTTACATATGATAAATTTCCATTGCTGTTGCTTATTTTCTTAACCTCTCAGGGATGATAACCAAAGCCGACTCAGCATATAAAAGAAGAGAACTAAACTCGGACGCGTTTCTGATAACTCCCATCTTTGAATTCAGTCAGAATGCCATCATAAAATCTGACAAGAGAGTTAAGCATTAAATTTGTTATTTTCAGTATACAAAACAGAGCTCACATTCTAAAATAATGTGTTCAGTTCACTTTTTAATTACTCGAAGAATAGCAACTACGGCTGTTCATTAAATGAGTTCATAAAGCATGAGCCTGATAATAGGAATATCAAGTGACCAAAAAATCAATATTCAATACTTCGTGCAGTAATGCAGATTCATAGATTTGTATAAGTGATATCATAGATATTTTATTGAACCGATCTCAATATATGACTGGTATACTTATATTAACGACGACGGGGCGTTAAAAGACTGCCGTTGAGCTGATTGGCATTTCACGTTGAGAAACAAAATACAGAATGGCATTTAGTCTGAAGTACTGCTGTTACAGTTACTCCACCGACTTAGTTAACTTGGTATGTTACCTACTTACAGTTACTCCACCGACTTAATTAACTTGGTATGTTACTTACTTACAGTTACTCCACCGACTTAGTTAACTTGGTATGTTACTTACAAAGAGTCGGTCGATTCAGTAGCCTGTCGATATTTTAGCCAGTTGGTGTACGGTTCGAGTCTCTTCATCGACTCTAAGGTCGCAATTGTCTCCCTCTCTCTCTCCCTCTCTCTCACTCCCTCTCTATCTCTCTCTCTTTCTCTCTCTCTCTCTCTCTCTCTCTCTCTCTCTCTCTCTCTCTCTCTCTCATTGTCTCTTCCAGAGAATACTTCAACTCTAATCAGTTGCTAACCTGTAAAAAATGTCAACTAATAACCACAGTCGAATACTACTCGCGTGCTTTGGGACGGGGTATACTACTGACGGTGGTGATGATGATGATGATGATGATGATGATGCTTCTGTAACTACTTCTGTTGCACCTGCTACGTATACAAACATTCTAGGGCGCACTCGAAAGAAAAAATCATCCCACTAAATGGCAAAGCTTATTCACCAACCAACTGACATCCTTTGACATACGTCACGTTTTCTCCAATACTTGCCTATTTTGACCTATCTAGTTACATACCACATTCATCCAGGACCATCGAAATTTGTCTGATATCATTTCGCCTACCTTATAGTTTCCTACCGCTAATGCACTGCACTAGTCACTATACCACTTCATAACATCAACCGTCTTGAAATACTCGTTCCGACCCACATTGATCTCACCAGTTTCGGTGTGTCTGCAAAGATTATGATCACTGCCCCGATTCTTGACTAAGTCCTAATAAATATGTCTCTCCATGTTTTGCGTTTTGTCCTAGGCCAAATCACTTTACATTTCTCATCGATACTTTGTGCTTTTTATGCTTAACGAAGAGCTAGAGACACATTATCGTTAGCTTTCGAATTATGCACAAACTTAACATCCTGAAATCGAGTTATACGATTGATGATATTGACGAAATTATGTAAGGAATATGGACTTGTCTCTCTATTGAAAGAGTAACTGGGTTAATATCAAGGCGGTGATTGTGTGTCCCGTTATGAAAGCAACAATCCTATAATCAATATACAGCACCTTCTAAAGCTGAAATAATTGTTGATGCAGCAGGATTTTATCTCTTCTGTCCGTGGTGTCACATATTATCAGAAACGGCCCGAAGGGTTTAATATTTAGCACTACCAAGCTTAAAATATGTACATCGGAGAATATACGTCGTTGATAGTTGCAGAGAATAGCGACACTAGATAACTAACAAAGACTCCTTTATTTGGTTTATATTATTGCATTTTTTATATTTTTAATTTTTTTTAATTTTTTACTTATAATTTTTTTAACTTCGAAACCTTCGGTCGAAACATCTTATACTTGAAAAGAGAAATGTTCCAACAATAGCAACGACAAAGGCGACTGGAGTATCAGTTTGAGAAAAGAGAGAATACATATGCGTGTTTAATGAACTCTTGAATTACGTATAGTTTAGTGATTTAGAATGTTAAGATCGAATCCTAAGAAGGTCAGTTTCTAAAGCATAGAGAGCGTTGTGTGGAGAACTTGGAAAGCAAAGACTGCCATTAGAATTTGATTTCCATTTCACTTAACGACATGATACGCATATATTCTATTACTGCACCCCATGAAGTAATTACGGTTAAACTGATATTTATGGATAATTCGGATCATGAAAGATCGAGTAATTAACTCCGTATACGTATATCAGCCTATCATATAAGTTAAATGAATATTCATTAAATACCAATGTATATGATTTTCTCTATTAACTTCATTCTTCTATCTTCTGCGTTCAACTATTATTAAGTATATCTTTGGCCTCTCATAATTTCTGAGTCTATACAGTCATGTGCAGCGGTCAAAACTATACCCCTTTCTGAAAGACTATTTTTAAGTTCTTCCTGAAAGATACATGATATCGTTCTGATTTCAGAAATCATTATAATAAAGGACGATTCAAAAGTTCGCTTTACCACAGATTTTGCTCCCTTCTCACTAAATTCATTTCCTACCCGATCCTAGTCTTCTCATTGCATACTACGGCTTACGGATTCCAAGATAGCAGGTTTATATCTTATGGGCCACGTTTGAAGCCGCCCGAACCACTTCGGTATTTCAACGAGGTATGTTCGGACGTTGGCACAGAATTATCGTTATGCTGTGCCATGTTTAAGAGCATAAATATTTATCTATCCTTTGATAATGACATTTTCATACATACATATACACACACACACTCATACACACACACACTCATACGCACACACACTCATACACACACACATACATACATACATACATACATATATATATATATATATATATATATATATATATATATATATATATATATATATATATATATATGTATATATATATATGTATATATATATATATATATATATATATATATATATATATATATATATATATATATATATATATATATATATATATATATATATATATATATATATATATTCACAGCAAAATATCATAAATACAATTTTAAATATATAGAGACAGAAAGTAAAATAATATAAAATACACATTTTACACATCATTTAGATACTAAAGGTTCCTTTCAATCACCCAATATTTTCTACATCGATGAAACCTATGGTATCAAACATAACATCATTGAATTTTTCGCTTGATAATAGGTCTTGGAGTAGTCTCTATTAAGAAATCGAAATCGTGTATGGTACATGGTTTTCTGAGACAATAGCACACCACTATGAAAACAGACATGATACTATATAAAATGAAATATCATAAACCTACTCTACTCATCAAAATATGATACCATCTCTTTATACAGCTAGTGTTCCAAAATGTTACAAATGTTATGTAGTTGCTCTTCAATTCTTTTATGTTTACTAGTATATTCTTTTCCCTAAAGCAAATATTCACTTATATATATTAACCCACCAACCTACCCTTCGATCGTTCAATCTGTCTCTCTTTTTCTACGTATTTATTTATTCATTTATTTACCTTTGTAAAAGTGTATTATTTAAGATGTGTACTTATGTTTCTCGATGATATTCAAAACAGTAGAAATATATGTGCAATCAGGCATATATTGGTTTTGTGATAAATATTTATTTTTTCCATTCGTTTGTTTTTGTGCGTGAGTATTTGCGCACGCATGTATGTACAATTGCTTCTATGTTTTTGTGTCTCGAAGTATCTGAGAATATATCTTTAACTATTCGAGGATATTTTTCTCTTCTATCCTTCTCTGAGTATATGTAGGTAATTTATACACACAAACACAGAGACACGCACATACACACACCTCATATACATAAATAAGTATATGTGTACATGTATATATGTATATATATATACATATATATATATATATATATATATATGAATATATACAAACATGTCTTCATATTATCTGTATATACATATATATATATATATATATATATATATATATATATATATATATATATATATATATATATATATATATATATATATATATAAGCATACACACACACATATATATGGGTGATACGTTTATGCTTATATATCTCGGATAGTGCATTATCATTCTTTGGAGAGAAAACGAATAATTATAATCATTCTTACTTATTTTTAAAAATGGAAACGTTAAACAATTAAAGAAGTATAGATATGAAATTCGCTTAAAATTCAATTCTTTGATATTTTGAAAAATTGTTTAATTGTAATACCAAATATTTTTTTAAACTTCATCAAAGGAAATCATCCACTTCGTTTACTTAACTCGTTCTTTCTATACACACATTCTTTCATTACCTACTCTCATTGTATGTATGTTTATATACATAGATACACACACACAGACTTACACGCACACATACATATATATCGTTATATATACATAGATATATGTATAGGGGAATTAACGTATCTGTGTGTGTATGTGTGTGTGCGTGCGTGCGTGCGTGCGTGCGTGTGTGTGTGTATACGTATGTATGGTTACTGTATTTGGAAGTGTTAGTATGAAGAGTAAAGCGTACTCAATATTTCCATTTGAGTAAATGTATTTATTCATATCCAAATTGAATAGCCTTCCATTACTTGCAATTTCATCCCGTAGATGCTTTTATTAGCAAGCTCATCAAGGAATAATTAGAAATATTCTCATAAATTTGTCGTTGATATTTAGTGCTATGAAAGGGCCTGCCTTATACTTATGGTGCTCATTATTTTGTTAAATCTGGTTGAACAATCAGACTCATATCCTCAACAGATGTGTCCTTGGCGTTAAGTGTTAAGAAAGCCTGTTGCATACTTCCAGCACATTCTTTTGGTTACATTTACTACATTAATCACGCTCTATTTTCTTGTTAGATTTGTTTTTGTGACGGGATTTTGATATTATTTCCATTCTGTATCAGACTCTATTCTATGGTATTTCTTTTCAGTTTATAGTTGCTATTTCTTGTCTGCATTTATGTAACTCATTCTCCCTTCGATTTGCCACACATATCTGGATAAGGCTAAAAGTAAATTAGTCCTAATTGATAATCACTTGCCAGCCGTCTATGTGCGTCACACATTACTTAAATTATAGCCATCAAGTTAGTTACAGTGTGCGAAAAATGTCGATAAAATAACAACGAATAAACTTCGTTGATGCAGTCAAAACAATATGCAAAAACCAGAATGTAACAACCGATCATGTTTTCTTGATAGAAAATGTTTAAGAAAGAATTATCTACGAACTGGAAGTCATACCTCAGAAAAGATATGTAGATACAAAGTAATTTTACGTTTTTATGAACAAAGGTACTTTTAACGCCTGTTTCCTCAACCTTAAAAATAAATGAAAGAAATTAAATTTAACTCATACTTATAATCTCGCGAAACGTTAAAAAGGTGGCATACAAAGATGTGAGTAGTGGAATAAAATGTCATATAAAAACAATGCGAGGGGTGAAAGATGTTATTCAATAATATCGAGTTTAAAACTTTATAAAAAAATATAAATAATTTAATAGAATATAATGAAATACAAAATAAGTAAAGAGGAGATTCAACTTTATAAGTGTCAGCCACAAACTAGTGGGAAACTTTCTGAGCTTGATTATACACACTCACAATTTCCTTCAAATAGTGTATAAGGTTAAGAGGGATTCTAGAGCCCAGAACCCCCTTAATAATTTCTTAGGTCAGAGTTGCTTGACTTGTAACAGTATATAAATAACAAAAGCATTCTTCAATAACCGAGTTTGTCAATCGTTTTTATAATTGGACCCCTGTCTTCTTTAACAAGTATCTCATCTAGAAAGTCTTTGCCTATTTCATGAGTCTTGCATCAGACTTTTGTTGTTCGTATAAAAGACAGTGATTTTTTTTAAGGAGATGGGTTCGCCTCACATGATATGGGCACCTTTTTACCGGAGATATACTCTTCGTCAGCCGGGTGGAGTTTTTCTTTTTTTTTCTTTTATTTTGTCGGAAGTGGTTTCATGTGTGCGATGAAATCCTTCTCATACTTCCGAATTGCTTTTATGTTTTCTTTGTTTTGTGTGATTTTAAATTTCATTATATTCTTATCTCTTGCAAATGTTTGACCGAATTCTTGAAACAGTGTTTCATTATCTACTTCTTTTGAAATCCACAAATGCAGTTGATACCCATTCTTCCCTTACTTCTGTTTTTCACTGTTGCTACTGCTTATGGCCAGAAGACTGGATCCTTTACCCTCTTGGTTAACTCCTAGAAATTATCGTGAGGGGATCTCCCTAAGCGTATCAGAGTTTCACCTTGTGTTGAGAAGTAATAGCCTTCGTGATCTACTGCTACCATTACTATTTTCTTCTTTTTAGCTCTTTTGAACAGAAATCCTTTGCATTACTTCTACCACTAGAATAGTAGATGGGCTTCCTACCCAGTGCGACTGTGCAACTATCTTAGCTCGTTTTCTCTCTCTCTCTATCCTCAGTTTTATTAACAATTCATACCGTGTTATATGCTCACTCTTTCCTGGCGAAGATTTCCCTCCATATATTTGTGAGAACTGCCTGCGATTGCTCTATAGAAGACACAAGGAGTTCCTATGATATATTCCCTCATGCCTGGCAATAGCCTTTGACAGAAGAGCAACCAATCTAAAGACATTATGTAACCTACTGTCTTTCTCCCAGTAAAATGGTTCGTATCAATAATTCTTTTATTTAACAGGATGCTTTTGAACGTTAGGATTTGGCATATATTCGAAATCCTTTTTATTTTTCGATTTCCTCAAATATTTTGACGTTCTAATAATTTTATCATATCACCTTATTACTACTTCGATTGTCCAAGGCAGTGAACTGGTACAACCGTTAGCATGCAACACAAAATGCTTAGCGGCATTTCGTACGTCTTTATAGTCTGAGTCCAGATGCTTCCGAGATCTACTTTGTCTTTCATCCTTTTGGGGACGATAAAATAAGTACAATTCAAGTACTGGGGTCGATGAAATCGACTAGGCCCTTGCCCCAAAAGTCCTTGCGCCTATAATAGAAAGGATAATTATTATTATTTTTATTATTATTATTATTATTATTATTATTATTATTATTATTATTATTATTATTATTATACTGTTACTGTCTTTGTTGCTACTGTATTCTCTGATCCAACAAGAGAGGTTCTATACGTTTACTCGACCTGTTAGAAGTAGCAGCTAAATCTTTCTTAATCTCACGCAGTTGTCTTCAAAATGATTCACAACACTAAATTTGCGGGATAGTCGCGGATTCGGCGCCTTTAATCTCAGCGCCTAGATCAAGGCTGACCTGATTCTAAGAAGCAAAAGAGAAAGAAACCAAGATAATACAAATATTATTCTAACATTATTTTACAACATGACTAAATAAAGGTTAAGCGAATAAATATGCTTGAAACCTAGCAAGAACTTCCAACTGTTTTTAAAGTGAAAGCCACTAAATCTTCCAGCACCCTGTCTCTATACACAAAAACAAGTTGATTATCTTTTACTTGTTACTTGTGTCAGTCATTCGCCTACGGCCATGCTGATGCACGCTATCTTGAAGGATTTTAGTCTCATGAGCCGACCAAGTACTTATTATTTTAAAACCTGGTACTTCTTCAATCGGTCACTTTGCCCAACCGCTAAGTTACGGGAACGTTAACACAACAACATGGTTGTCAAGCAATGGCGTGGGACAAGCATTCATAAAAACACAGGTGCATACATACATACATAGATACATACATACATACATACATACATACATACATTCCACTCACAAGGCTTTGGTCAACCAGAAGTCATAGTAGAAGACAAGCTTCTTACCACATAGTCACATCTGCACCGTAGATAGAACGTTAACATAAATTCTTTGTTCGGTTACTTACGCTTCAGTTCTACTGAAGCACAGGAAATGAGAATAACAACCACACCAGAAAGACAGGTAGGTAGGTAGGTAGGTAGGTAGGTAGGTAGGTAGGTAGGTAGGTAGGTAGGTAGGTAGGTAGATAGAAAGATAGATAGAGAGAGAGAGAGAGAGAGAGAGAGAGAGAAGGAGAGAGAGAGAGGAGAGAGAGAGAGAAGGAGAGAGAGAGAGAAGGAGAGAGAGAGAAAAGGAGAGAGAGAGAGAAGGAGAGAGAGATAAATTATTTGCTGTTGTGTATAGAAAGTATCTTGCATAATTTAGACATTCTAACCAGTATGGCTTCGTGTTCAGCTATTTTATAATAACTGACTCTGGATGAATCAATTACCGAAGTATATTGAAAATATCTTGGATAACGTATCCATTCTAACTAATGTGGCTTCGCAACCAACAATACTTACACACCAACATGCACACATACACACATTCATACATACATACATACATACATACATACATGCATACAAACATGCATACAAACATGCATACATAGATACATACATGCATACATACATACATACATACATCGTAGCTTTATTTTTTAAATAACATAATGGAAATTATTGCCTTTCGTTAAATGAAAACAAAAATTCTATGATCTGACCAGAGGCTTTTGCCTGACAGATAAATGCGAAATATTCTGTGATGCTTTGTTTTTGTCATTGTTCCTTAATTTGACTCAGAACAAACATGGCAGTAGTTCGCTGACGAAAGCTTTCCATTAGTTCTATGGAAATGCTCTGCATTATTAGATAGCACGCTGAGCAGCAGTGCACTAACAAGATTTTTAATGGAATTAGTATGTTTTGCTCGTTAGTACAGTCAAACGAATCCCTTTGTTTGTATACAGGGCGATAAGTACTGCGTTGCAGTAAATGTTCCCTGCTCCAAGCAGCGAATTAAAAATTTGTGAAGTTTAGTGTTCAATGCAGTCTCCATAATTTCAGATCTCAAACTGAAATGTTGTCTGATTCTCAAGATTCTCAAGCTTTTCAATTCTTTCTTTTCAGTGGTTTGTGAATTTACTATTCACTTTAATACGGAATGTAAATGTTTTCATCAAATTGACAAATGTGACATACCTTCCTCCTCGCCATCTGCTTCAGGCATTAATCCAGAATCAGTATCACAAAATAGCTAGTAAGGAAGCCATATTAGTTAGAACGTCTAAATTATGCAAGATGTTTCCAATACACTACGTCAAATCATCTCTCATATGATCACATGCAGCTGAGTTACCACTATATATGTTAATGTATGTCTAAGAAAATATGTATTTGCAGTTGTATGCGTATGTGTGTGTATGTACAGGGTTGCTTGCCTGCGTGTACATATGTGGAGTAAATGGGAGAACAAATGAAAGCATACACACTTATTCGGATGAAGAAAAATTACTAAACGAAGATCGGGTATGGCTATGGGGTATATATCCGCATGCAAGTATATTTGCCTTTCTATGTGTTTATTTGTGTATAGCCATGCGTATGTGTTAGGATCATTTTTCTTTGAATTCATGAAATTTCAAGAATTATAAAACATATTCTCAGAATTCAATGACACAATCATAAGAGCGTGAAATAAACTGTTCAACTATCATATTGTTTCTTTATTGAACTTTTTTGATTGAAAACGAAAACAAAGAATAAACATTTATCATTTAATTTGAAGATTTCTAAAAGGAATAGAAGGAATTTTTGAGATTCAGATTCATTCAATAAATATTTGAGTTTGTCTTTTTATATTTTTATTTATTTTATTCTTTGCCTTTTTTATGTCATTTTCGCATTAATTTTCTTTTATCTTCTCACATATCTGGTTATTTTGCTCAATTTCGCTTTTCCCTGTTTATGTAATCTCTTCCTTCAGAATCCCTATAGAATGTCTTATTTTCCGTTTTCTTTTTACTCTGTTTTATTTTCTGTTATCCATGTTTACTCCACTCCACTATGTTAGTATTTTTTATTGCAAATATTTTTAGCTTATTTTCCAACTTTTTCCTTCGTCCTTTCTTTCACACTATGTTAGAATATACTGCAATAGCTCATATCAGTTCGCTTGCCAGTGTCACCACGGCAAGCGTCTTTCTTAAACACGAAGAAATAAACATGGCAAATCCTCATTACTTGCTGTCATTTTTACAGATAGAGCGCTGGGAATAGCTCGCCCTGTCCACCAGAAGATCCAACTTGGTTCGATATGGACGCCATCACATTCTTATTTGCCTGTCAGTTTTCAGTAGTAAGATAGGATTTCAATAGCGTAAACCACGGCAGGCTGAAGTTGATATGATCAAGTTTTTTTTCTGCCCTGAGAATTCTATATATCAGATCGAATTTTACCAATCATCCGTATTGTTAGTTATTTTTCTTTTATTTTTAAATTTTTTTAAAACTCCTTACATGACATATATAGACAAAAAGATCGATAGATAGGTAGATATCAAGGATGCGTATCGGTATAGAGAGTTTATGTAACAGAGAGAGCTTGTTTATATGTGTCTGTATGCGGAGATAGAGAAAGAGTTCATATAGCTAAAGCAAAAATGCTGTATGTATGCATGTATGTATTACAAACCTTACATATTAAACATGTAACAGTTACAGAAATTCTAACACCTGAATATTGTTCAATTACAGAAATTTATATATTCTCACTCTCACTCTGTCATTCTCTCTCTCTTCCTTTCTCACGTGCATGCACACACACATACACACACGAAAACTCGTACTGAAATGTTTCTGTGTATAGGATTTCTAAGTAAAAACATATGTATGTGTGTTTGTGTATGCAAGTATGTGTGTATGTGTGCGTGTATACGTGTATACACGTGTGGTTAGCTGATTGTCAGTCAAAGTTAAGAATAGCATAAGATCAGGAAATTTTTGTACAAAAGAGTAAAGCACATCTGTGTAATTGTGAATACCTTCTGCCCTAACAGTTGCAAAAATAGATGTTCCACAGCTAAGCTGAATTGATTTGTATAACAGAATTAATTTTTTTCTCTGTTTTTTAGTTTCGATGTAATCTTAAATGATTTCCATTGAGTTCCTTACATGCTGCTTCCATCCTTGTCCTATCATTGCCAGATTCCTTCGAAGTTAAAATTATGTTACAAACAGTTACGACGTGATTTGATTGACACTCCACCACCCACTCTGCGCGTAATTTATACAATGGAAGATAGATCACCTTCGATAGATGAACCAGCAAGGGAGCTACTACGTGGAATTTCAATCTGCTAGAAATATCTACCATATCTCTTTAAATCACTTCCGTCCAACTGTTACTAAAAAAGAAACGTAATGAATAATAAAGACTTAGATGTACTACCACTGAACAAAGGACGTGATTGACACAGTTGCAATGTATTAGATCAGATGCCTCCTCGATCAGGTTTAAATTCGATCTGAACAACAATATGAAGGCGATAACGATTATGAGAATTAAGGCCAAATCTCTCTTAGATAACGTATTTAAAGAAAGAGAAACTTATTTAATGTAATCCTAAATAGACAATGCATGAAAAAAAATGGAAAGGACGGTTACAGCTGGAACTTCTTTGGCCACATGTTAACCTGGCGATTGGGGAGGATTTGAAAGAAACAACAACGATAGCCTTGAAAAGAGTCTCTACTTATAGCCAACCGTACTTATAACCAAACAGGTTTCCAGGCCATCAAAACTACTTCCAACAAATAATGTTTCAATGCATGGCTTTTCTTCCAGCTTTACTTTGTTTCAAAATTACTTATTGTATTCTCTCATTTCACCAGCGTCTTTCAGTAGAGATAACATTGTTTATTACAGTGGGTGTAAAATTCTGCAGAATACCTCAAAGGTAAGTGTAGAAAAAAACACTTTTTAACATTTGCTTTGTTTACAGATTGCAGTCATTTTAGAGCTGCCATGCTGTGACACTAACAGTAAGGAATTTTAGCGAACTATATTGATATTCGGTACTTTATTACGTATTTCAGAGTGTACTCTAATTGACGAAGCGGGAAATTGGTATAAAGGGAGACAATTCAGTCGAAATAAATAGCCTGATGTATTTATATGAACTGTTTACTTACATACACAAACATACACATATTATATTATATTATTTACATAGAAACACACATATATATAAATATACATACATACATACATACATATATATATATAGAGAGAGAGAGAGAGAGAAGAGAGAGAGAGAGAGAGAGAGAGAGAGAGAGAGAGAGAGAGAGAGAGAGAGAGAGAGAGAGTCCGTGTGTATCACGTAAGGCTAGAGATTGGAGCGATGACCTCTCCTCGCAAATACTAATCGGACACAGAATGTGTGTTGTTAGCCAGCTAAAGGGATGTCTTCCTGGGGCTATAAACGTCAGTAGCACTGTCCGTATAGGACGCCACACTTGATTGGTAATTATATGTTACGATTCCGTATTGCTACTGTTTATGGCTCGCTCAGAGATTTAATATAGTTTATTTCTCCTTTTTCGAGATCAGCGACTATTTTTGCGAGTGGAGAGTTTTCATCACTAGCTGGTGGTTAACACACGCTGAGGATCACCCAGAAACTCGTGTGTATCACGTAAGGCTAGAGATGGGAGCGATGACCTCCCCTCACAAATACTAATCGGACACAGAATGTAGGTCGTTAACCAGCTGGAAGAGATGTTTTCCTTGGTCTATAAACGTCAGTAGCACTGTCCCGTATAGGACGCCACACTTGGTTGGCAATTATACATATATATATATATATATATGGGAGAATATACAAATAATAACAACAGACGAGGACAGGTGGTGTAAATAACAAAAGTATATATTAGTATGACGCTCGGGAATACGGAAAGTCTTTGACGTTTCGAGCTACGCTCTTCAACAGAAAGAATACGGAGACAAGGAGAAAAACACGGAGAAAAAAAATTGAATAGTGTTCAGTCAACGGTCAATCATAATAATGGCCGATCATAACAATGGCTGACCGGAAGTTAGAAATTCTTATTTCAGGAGAGCTAAGAAAGGGGGAGATAACAAACGGTGATCGGGAACGAGGGGCTGTGTGTGGGAGGTAGAATGCTGGTGATCTTGACGTATGTAGTGTGAAAATGGGGAAGGGAGAAAGGGAGAAAGTAGTTGGTCAGTTGTAGTGTGTGCGTGGTGTGATGCGAGGGTATTGGTGTGGTGTGCGTGGTGTGATGCGAGGGTATTGGTGTGGTGTGATGTGAGGGTGTTGGGAGGTGGGGAAGGCATGGGTGGAGTGTGGGTTAGGCTGAGGGTGGGGTAGAGGTAGGGGTCTGTGGGTAGGGTGGGGTATTTGAGTAGGGGTGGGTAGTGGGTGTAAGGAATTGGATGGGGTGGAGTGGGAAGGTAGAGTAGGAGTGTGTTGGGGTGTGGTGGGATGAGCTTATGAGGGGGTGTTGACGAGGAGGGAGAAGGGGAAGGTGGATATAAGAGAGGGGGAAGATGGGTATGGGAGGGGAGAGGAAGAGAGGAGAGAGGGTGGGTATAAGAGAGGGAAGGTGGATTGAGAAGGGGGAAGGGGGGTATGGGGGGCGAGAAAGAGGGGAAGGTGGGTATGGGGGGAGAAAGAGAGGAAGAGAAAGAGAGGAAGAGAAAGAGAGGAAGAGAAAGAGAGGAAGAGAAAGAGAGGAAGAGAAAGAGAGGAAGAGAAAGAGAGGAAGAGAAAGAGAGGAAGAGAAAGAGAGGAAGAGAAAGAGAGTGAGAGAGAGGGAAGAGGGGTATGGGGGGGAGAAAGAGAGGAAGAGAAAGAGAGTGAGAGAGAGGGGAAGAGAGTGAGAGAGTAAGGGTGAGAGAGTAAGAGAGAGGAGAGAAAGAGTAGGGGTGAAGAGAAGTGGGAGTGGAGAGAAGTATGAAGAGAGGTGAAGAGACGTACAAAGAAGTAGGAGTCGGAGCAGGAGGTGGGGGAGGGGAGAGATGGGTGGTAGGAGGGAGGGTGGGGGAGAGAGACAGGAGGAGGGGGTTAGATGAAGAGTGGAGGGGAGTTGAGCCCATGTGGAGCAAAGGAGCGAAGATAGAAGATTAATCCCTGTTCACGGCGCAAACGGGAGTCCGGATGGCCCCTGTGCATGGACAATCCAAACACAGACAGGTGTTGCCGCAAGGAGTGGCCGGCAGAACGGAAGTGGCGTGACACCGGGGTGTCATTGCCGACGTTGATATCTCGGAGGTGTTCCGCGAATCGGTCGGCCAGGCGGCGCCCCGTTTGTCCGATGTACAGGGATTGGCAGAGAGAGCAGGAGAGGCAATATATGATGTTGGTAGACGTGCAGGTGAAGGAGTCGGTGATGCGATAGGGTCGGTGATGGGTGCTGGTGAGGAGGGTGGTGTTGGAGAGGTAAGGGCAAGTGCGGCAGCGTGGGCGGGAGCAGGGGAACGAGCCAGGTTGGGAGGTTGGGTTGGGGAAGAAGCTGTGGACCAACCGTAGGTTGTGGGCTCGTTTGAAGGAGGGGAGGGGTCGATTAGGGAAGATGTGGGAGGTGGAGGGGTCGGACTGGAGGCGCCGAAAAGCTCGGAGAATGGAGCGTTGGAGGGGTAGGGTGGTGGGATGGTAGGTGAGGGGAAAAGGGAGGCGGGAAACGGCAGGGCGGGTTCGGGGTGAGACAGCAGATGCACGGTCCACAGAACGTGCTCTGGCAAGGGCGGTGTGGATGGTGGTGGGTGGATATCCACGCAGGCTAAAGTGGTGAGCCATGAGTTGAGACTGAGTCTCAAAGTCATGGCTGTCGCTACAAAGTCTGCGTAGACGGAGGAATTGGGAATAGGGGATGGAAAGTTTTGTGTGTCTAGGGTGGGAGGAGGAGAAGTTGAGATAGGAGTGTGAGTCTGTGTGTTTGTAGTGGATGGAGGTGCTAAGGGCGGAGTGGAGGACGCTGACCGAAATGTCGAGAAAGGGGACAGAGGTGTCAGAGACAGTACAAGAGAAGTGGAGGGCAGGATGGAAAGACTGAACGAAAGAGAGGAACGAGTCAAGATGTTCGCGGGAGAGTGAGGTGGCACCGATACAGTCGTCGATATACCGACCGTATAGTTCGGGAGTAGGACCAGTGAAACTGGAGAATATTTGGGCCTCAACATAACCAACGAAGAGGTTCGCGTAGTTGGGGCCCATTCTCGTCCCCATGGCCACTCCCGAGAGTTGCTGGTAGATATCTCCCGCGAACGAGAAGCAGTTGAGAGATAGGACAAGTTCGACCAGACGAATGAGTGTGGAGGTGTCGGGTTGTGGGTTGGGGCGTTGGTCTAGAAAAAACTTCAGGGCACGCAGCCCCTCGTCGTGGGGGATCACTGTATAGAGGCTCTGGATGTCTAGAGTGAAGAGAAGCATAGAAGGGCCGGGAGGGAAAGAGAATTAGTTGAATAGACGAAGCGCGTGGTTAGTGTCATGAATGTGGGAAGGGAGAGAAGCCACTAGGGGGGCGAGGACACGGTCTAGGTATTTTGAGATAAGCTCGGTGGGGCAGTTGCAGGCGGAGACGATGGGGCGGCCAGGGTTGTTCGGTTTATGGATCTTGGGGAGGAAGTAAATGGTGGGGGTCCGTGGGGTGCGAACAATAAGGTTGGAGGCGGTGGCGGGGAGACGGAAGGAGAGGATGAGGTCATGGATAGTGGAGGACACAGTCTGTTGGTAGCTGGGCGTGGGGTCGGAGGGCAGAGGGCGGTAGAATGAGGTATCTCGAAGTTGACGGAGAGCTTCGGCCTCGTAGAGGTCCGCGCGCCATACTACCACGGCTCCACCCTTATCAGCCGGTTTTATGATGATGTCCGTGCGGCGTCGGAGGGATCGAAGGGCCGAGAGTTCGGCTGGGGAGATGTTGAGTCGAGATGGACGCCTGGAAAAGTTAAACCGGCCCACAGCGCGTTGGCAGGCGCCCGCGAAAAGATCAACTGCCTGGAACTGGCCAGGAGCAGGCGTCCACTGGGATGGTCGTCGGCCCAGGTCAGTGAAGCAGTCCTCGTTGGGTGCGGGTGGTGTGTTATGGAAAAGCGCACCCAACCTAACGCGGCGCACAAAGCTGTGGACATCAGCACGGGTTTGAAATTCCTTGCAGGATGGAGTGAGTGGGATGAAGCGCAGACCCCTATTGAGGACGGAGCGCTCCGCCTCAGAGAGAGGAAGATCTGGGGGAATGGTAACGACAGGCTGAAGTGGAGAAGGGGTGGGTGGAATAGAAGTAGGAGGGGATGAAGTAGGGTTAGGAGGGGCGGTCGGGATGGTGGAGGGCTGGGAGGGAGGGGTGGAGTGTGTGTGGGAGATGCAGGGTGGTTGGGTGTGGGTGGGGAATGCACATCAGGGAGGGAGAAGGGTGGTGGAGGGGTTGGGGTAGTGGCATCGGGTGTAGAGGAATGGAGGAGTGAGTGAAGTTTGCGGAGCTTAGTGTCGGTAAGAAATGCATGAAAGAGATGATTAAGTTGAATGATAAAGCGCAATGTATTGTGAGCATGGGAGGGTGACAGAGAGGAGAAAAATATGGAAAAGGCTGGAGGAAGAAGGCGGTCGATAGTGTGGATTTTAGAGAGATTGGAGCGAATGGTGGCCCGCATAAGGCGGTAGGATGTGGTGCGGAGTATGGGTAGAATGGTGGTAGAAGAGTGGAGAGTGGGGTGGAAATGGAGGCGGAAACCCTTAGGGATGAGGCGGTGATGTAAGCAGCGACTGAGAAACGTAATATGACTAGAGAAACGAGTCTTCTTGAATATAAGTAAGGAGAGTCGTATAGTAGGTTGAAAGTATAGAGAGGGAAGTGGGCGGAGGAATAGTTTTAGGCGGTTGTGGAGAGTGAGTTGGAAAGATTTGTAGTCAGGCATGATGGAACGAGAGAGAAAAGAAAATTAGACGTGGGAAGGAGAATTACAAAAGGTGTGGTGGAAAAAAACAAGCGTGATGAGAAAAATTGGACGTGGAAAAAAGGAAAAAAAAGAAAAAAAGGGAAAAAAAACTGGAAAAAAACTTTTTTAACAGGTGTGGGGGAAAAAAATAAAGGCATGAGGAGAAAAAACGAAAAAAGGGGTTGTGAGAAGAAAATATATGCGAGGTGGGAGAAAAAAACAAAGCAAAAAGGAAGATGGGACAATAGGGAGAAAATGGGGTGACAGAGAGAGAAGAAACGAGAGGAGAAAAGAAAGGGAGGGAGAAGAATACAAAGTAATAGGTGCAGATTAGAGAAGACAGATTAGGAACATCCAGAGTACGAAGAGACGGTAGGTGAAGGAAAGTAAGGTAAAAAAGGATGATAAAGGAGGTTTACAAAAGTATATATATATATATATATATATATTTATTTATTTATTTATATACTTAGTACATATATAAAGAGAGAGAGATGTATGTATTATATATGTACTTTTGATCTACTTTGATTCAGTTTCGGATTTTCTTGACGAGTGGTTTATTTTATTTTTGAGTTAATTTTTGATTTTTGCTTTTCTTTTTTTAACAGATGGTGATATGTGATTCCTAATTAAGCGTGGTGTAAGTTGGCGAAGGAAGCAGGTATTTGGGAAGAGTGGAATAGAGGAGGATACAAGAACAGTATAGTTTTGTAGAATATGAGACGGCAGAAAGGTAAAGAGAAGAAATTCATTTTGGTTTGCTGTGATATTTTTATTATCGTACTCTGTACACTTAGTATTTGGTATCAAGACTGAATTTATTCCATTAGGTACTGAGATAGAAGCTGTCTTTTTATTTTATTTCATATCTTGTAATATTTCTCTATGCAAATACGAACTACATTTCGTACAGAAAAGAGATACGATGGATTGTTTCAACATATATGATTCGTTATTCTTTTAATATTTCAAATTTGTAAACTGCATACAAGCAATAGATATTCATTAATGCCAAATTCTACGGTAATTAATCCAACTACTAAACTCATCCTAATTTTGATTTTAAAGTAGAAATAAGACACGGCTACTATCAGTACACTCATGTTTGTGTGTGTGTGTGTGTGTGTGTGTGTGTGTGTGTGTGTGTGTGTGTGTGTGTACGTGTGTGTGTGTATTTGCATATATGTGTGTATGTTTGTGTACACATATATGATGTATCTATGCATATATACATATATATATGTGAATATATATACATTTATATATGTACATGTATATATATTTATACATAGGCGCAGGAGTGGCAGTGTGGTAAGTAGCTTGCTTACCAACCACATGGTTCCGGGTTCAGTCCCACTGCGTGGCACCTTGGACAAGTGTTTTCTACTATAGCCGTGTACCAAAAACCTTGTGAGTGACGGAAACTGAAAAAAGCCTGTCGTGTGTATATATATATATATATATATATATATACATATATATATATATATATATATATATATATATATATATATACATATGTGTGTGAGTGTGTGTGTGTGCGTGTGTGTGTGTGTGTGTGTGTGTGTGTGTATGTGTTTGTGTGTCTGTGATTGTCCCCCAACATCACTTGACAACCGATGCTGGTGTGTTTACGTCCTCGTAACTTAGCGGTTCGGCAAAAAGAAAGGATGGAATAAGTACTAGGCTTACAAAGAATAAGCCCTGGGGTAGATTTGCTTGACTAAAGGCGGTGCTCCAGCATGGCCGCAGTCAAATGACTGAAACAAGTAAAAGAATAAAAGAAAAGAATACATAAAAATATAAATATGTATATGTGCAAACACGCACACACATACACGCACAGAAAATAGACGTGTGTGTACTCGTAGGTGCGCGCGCGCGCGTGTAAGTGATTCAGTAAGTCAGATTTATCTAGCTAGCTAGATAGAGAGAGAGAGGGGGGAGAGAGAAAGAGAGAGAGAGGGAGAGAAAGAGAGAGAGAGAGAGAGGGAGAGAGAAAGAGAGAGAGGGAGAGAGAGATAGAGAGAGAGAATTAGCAAAAAGGACAATGGCAGAGGCGGGGTGGGGATGAGAAGAAGAATGGGAATGAAAGAAAAAGATGGGGAAAGGAAGCTGAAAGATAAAACGATACTTGAAATTACCACAAAAGTCTCCAAACTGCAAATTGGCGCCCAAAATGGCATGTCTGAAAGAGCTGCAAGTTCTAACATTGTTATGAAGTTATTAATGAATGTAACAAATTGACAAAAAGTGAAATGTGAATAGACGCAATAGAAATTTTACTTCCTCCTCTTTATACGCTTCATCCTCTTGCTTTCCCTCTCACTTCATTTTTTAATGACACCACCACCCGTTTTCTTTTGCCGTCCATTATAAATTTTTTTCTCTCTTTTCTACTGAAATGTGTTGTATTTGTGTTTTTTTTTTCTTTTATTTCTTCTACTTCTTTTGTCTAGAGGGCTTAGACAAGTATTTTACACTACTTTTCCTTTTCGGCTCGAATTTCTTTCATAAGCTGATACGTAGTCAATAATACAATGCCAAACGAGTACTGGCTTCAGAATATCTATGTCTACCCAAGAACCCGACACCTTACATTGACTTAACACATACGGCCTCATTGAAAGTGTGGCAGAATTACCGATCACCATCCAAACAGTGCCAAAATCTATACCAATCAAATTTGTGAGTGTGTACGACTGTGTATGATGCTAATATATGTATGTATGAGTATATATATATATATATATATATATATATATATATATATATATATGCATATATATATATATATATATATATATATATACATATATATATGTACATATAATGTGTAACATATTTCTATTATATCTATTTATATATAGAGAGAGAGATATACATATTCGTGCGTATAATGTATATAATATATATACATGTGCATCAGTGTGTGTGTGTGCGTATTCATGTGTGTACATGTGTGTACATGTGTGTATATCTATGGCTGTATGTTCGTATTTGTGCTCACACATACAAAATAGTCTTGTATATCATGGGTAAAGTGAGAGAGTAAATACAATTAGACATTTTGTATATGTATATATAAATGTGCGCGCGATTATATGAGTATAAAGTTATATGTATGTACATGAATATATACGCATAATAGGTACGTAACTTATATATACATATATATATATATATATATATATATATATATATATATATATATATATATATATATATATATATATATATATGGGAGGGTGTATATGTGTGCGTGTGCATGCGTGTGAGGGGTGTATGTGTGCGTATGTTTTGTGTGTATGAATGGCCAACATTCCTGGAAAGTCTTGGTTATGTTTATATGGTTGTTCCTATATTTCATAAGTGTAGGTCAAAAGTTTCATGTTAAAAGCGGGAAAATTGCTTTCTTTTCCATATATATATATGCGACCATAAATTTTCTCCATGGGAGGCGAAATATCGCGGCCTAGTCTAAATTTATTTTGAAGTTAGAATCATTAAAGAGAGCATAGAGTTCTTGCAATTGTAGCTATTTCAACGTCGTTAGATGGTGCTCAGCTGTAGTCTTAACAGAATAATATATGCTGTGTCTGTAAATTGCATAAATCTGAATGCAGATGGGGAGTTAATCCTTCGAAAATACTATGCCTTTTTTTTACAATAATTGTAAGACAAATATTATATAAAATAACCTTAGAGAAAATGTGGGAAGTTATTGTGTTCAAGAAAGTATGTGTTTGTGTGCCTCCAAACAAACGTACATAAACATAAATGCATATGTGTCTGTGTGTGTGTGCGTGTGTGTGTGTGTGTGTGTGTGTGTGTGTGTGTGTACTGACGTCTGTGTGTGTGTGCGTATGTGTGTGTGTAGATATATATATTTATATATATACATATTCATATGTATATATATACATAAATATGTGTACATACACATTCACAGATACACATGCATACACACTGACTCATACATACACAAACACACACATATACATATACATATGTATATGTATACATATATACACAAATACATAGATCAGATAGCCTCACATACATACGCAGAGTATACCCTTATACATTGCTTCATGCACATACATGCCCGTACACACGCATGTACATGCACCCAATAGCTTTATACGCACTCATACACACTCACACGCGCCTCCATACCTGAATATACACATAGATACGATAGGTTCATAGACATAGACACATTAGCTTTATAAACACACACATGTTCTTGCTCTTACACATATGCCAAGTCAGCGTTGCTGCCGTACCACCCATGTTTCAAGTATTCTTCCTCTTCCGGTCATTTCAGCATGCGGTAACCATCTTATTCAGACACGTCTGCTCGTTTCTCTCTTTATCTATCCTGTCCGCAAAACAGTATATGCTCGAAATGTAATATTAACTGTGGAACTCGAAGCAATCCAATGAAACTACACAAAGAAAATCGTCTCAATGCAACGTATCAGCAACTGGGAAACACTGAAATAATTAAAACTCTTCTCTCTAGAACAAAAGCAGGAAAGATATGCAATGATATACATCTGGAAAATCCTGGAAGGCCTTGTACCAAACTTTGGCATTGAAAGTTACGCAAACAGCAGTACGGGGGTCTACAGCATAATGATAAAGATCCCAGCATCTCCATCAAAATACAGAACCAGATACTGCAACGGTTTTGGTTTCAAGGACCCACAGCTCTCCAATATCCTTCTAAAATGCCTGAAAGGTGTGGATGTCAGCAAAACTAGATCTCCTCCTGTCAAGGGTTCCAGATGACCCCACCTCGCGGCAAGAAACACAGATGAGGGCAGCAGCATCAAACCCCCTCATTCACCAAATGCCACATATCAGAGGCGGTTTCAAATAATGAAGTAGTACAGTCAACGGTGATGCCCCAGCATGGCCGCAGCTTTGAAGCTGAAACAATTTAAATATTTTAAAGATTATGTATGCATGTATGTATGCATCGATGTGACTCTATCCTTTACTTGTTCTTCTCTCCCCACTCTCTCTATCTCTCTCCCTTTCGTTTCTCCTCCTCATCGTTTTCTTTCTATCTGTCCCTCTCTCTCTCTCCCTCTTCCTCCTTTACTCTCTCTCTCTCTCTCTCGTTACTCACACGTGCCCATCGTCCATCCTTCCTTTCCTTACGTGATCTTGTCCTTCAATCTCTTGCGCAGTTCGAACGCATTTGTACCTGTCTCCTCTCTTTTCTCTTATCAAAGAAACTTCTTCAAGCGTTCACCATTTTTACCTCGTCTGTGCCTAACGGCCCTTCTTGTTTGTATTCGTTCCGTTTGGTTTGTTATATGTCCTGTTTTTGTTACCAACTTTGACCCTCCGCAAATCCCTTTTTTTTTTTTCGGTTCACTGGTGCAACTGCCTTCAAAGTCTTATCTTGTTTGCATGCTGAAAATAAGAAGTAGAAAGACAGCCAACAACTGATGAAGAGTCGTTTTTATATGTTACTTATTTTGTTTTCCATTCGTTTCTCTTTTTTTTGTGTACCCAACATTATTTTCGCATTTTATGTTTGTTTACGTTTTTGTAACGTCCTGTACTGATATATGCATAGCTATATGCATATATATATATATATATATATATACACATATGTATATATATATATATATATATATATATTACTTATATATATATATATATATATATATATATATATATATATATAACGTGAGAGAGTTAGGGGTTGGGGGTACAACCCACTAAGGGATAGTATCTATCCAGTATACTGCTGATATATATATATATATCATTTTACATGTCTACACCAATATGCATGCTACACATTACACAATGTGTAGCAAGCATAGTGGAGTAGACATGTATAATAATTTATTATACACTGAAATTATTACATGATGAAGGCTGCGAAACGGCCGTAATCTTACGGATATCAAGTGGTTAAATAAATATATTCACCTCTCATATCTCCTGACGTTTTATGTTCTCTCTCTGTCTCTCTCTCTCTCTCTCTTTCTGCCTCTCTCTTTCTGTTTCTCTCCCTCTCACACATACACACTCACATATACACACACACACACACACACGCACAAACACACACACAAATATGGCTTCACAGTAATGTTTTTGCTAAAAGCAGAAAGACTATGTAGCTGACAACCGGAGGGTTGGGATATCGATCTGCTTGTCATTTCACTTCGACTTTGATTTATCTATTGTAAAGAAGTGTAAATCTGTCTAGATGTTTGAGGTTACTAATGGGGCAGTGTAGATTTAATAAACTAAAGCTAAGCTTAAAAAGAGCTTACATTAATATGCTTGTACGAAGTAAGTTAACTTTGCTGTCACCAAAATGTAGCATACTACTACACATTTCTCTGGCAAGATTTATACTCCAAAAGCAAAATTCTTTTTTTTTTAAATGAAATGTAAGGTAATAGGAATAAACATATTCCATCCCAGTTTTCAACTACAGTTTCAACTTATAGCTCTATATTTAAGAGATGAGGAGTTACGTACATTATTTACATTATTTGCATATGCCCGTGGGCACATGGCGTAGTGGTTAAGAGTGCGGTCTACTAACCCCAAGATTCCGAGTTCGATTCCAAGGAGCGACCTGAATAATAATAATAATAATAATAATAATAATAATAATAATAATAACAACATCGAAAAATACCTTGGGAATGAGAACCCAGGTTAGAAATTTCACCAAGACACCTAATGAAGGCTGGAGGTTATATCAGCCTAAACGTTGTGTTAACAACAAGATGAGGACAAATATCCGTTAAATGTAAATAATGTAAATAATGTACAGTTTCAACTTAGGTCCGAAGCCAGCATCCAAAAGTTGATAGAGATAGGAAATGTGTTTCGAAAACTCTGAGAGCGGGGCTTGATACACGTAGAAGACTACTAAAAGACTAATAAAAGTGAAATTAGAAACATTCAAGTCAACAAATGGAAAATTATTATTGCTTTAAAACAACATAAAGGTAAAGAAAGTTGTTTTTTTTATACAAAATTGTTTAAAAAAAAGAAAAGTAAGGTAATAGGCATAAACATATTCCATTCCAGTTAACTATGAAATTTTTATAACAAGCACAACTCAAAAAAGAATTCAGAAAAGTGAAAACGAAAAATGTGAAATAAAACTATTGTGCAAGATTTGAGTGTTGAAGTAAGCCAATGCAAAAGCGCACATTCTCAGTGGTTGCGGAGAATTCTCTATGTGTTAAATAATTTGGCAGTTGTGCGCATTTCCTTTTCCAGACTAAATGGATTTATATTTATTCTCATGAACAATAAACATTGTCCCATCTACTTGATTCTAAAGACTTTTGGCCAATGAAATTCTGAAACTTGCAAAATTGAAAAGATACCTTGAGACAAAGCATTCTTCCTATATCGATAAATATGTACAGTTCTTCGTAAGGCTATTGGAATCATAAGAAGAAGAAAGACAGTCACTTGAAACTTGAATGACAATTACTCGGTTCAAAATGAAGTATTTAAGAACATCTTATGAAGTTTCTTACTCAGACGCAAATTCTAGCATTGAGGAAGAACATTTCCCAACGGCAATTAGAATGAATAAAATTGTTTCCGGTCAAAAATCAGTTAACGAATTAAAAAAAAATTCCTGTCAAATAATATTACGCGAAGACAAGTCTTGGACGTTTATAATGACCAACTCGGGCAACTTATTGGAAATATCAAAGCAAGTTCAAGATTTGCAATTCAGCTGGACAAATTGACTGACATTAAAAACTTGGCACAGCTACTAGCATATGTCAGATATAGTTAAAATAACAGGATTCATTAAGATTTACGATTTTGTCGATCGTTAGACAGACGTGCAAACAAGCAAAGCGATTTTTCAGAAGATATATTTGTGTAGGGTGGTGAAGTAGGTTTACTATAGAATAACTGAGTTGAAGAGTGCACAAATAGTTGCATTTCAATTTAGAGCAATATACCTTCTATTATTAGTGGACAAGAAAATTTCTTTAGATGTGAATGTGTTTGAACAAAGATACAGTTAAAGTTATCAACTTCATTAAAATCCCCGAAATGATGAGAAGCAATGTGGATCTCGGAGGGGTTTGAACTCATAACGAAGAAACAACGCAAAGCATTTCTTCTGATGCTTTAGCTATTCTGCTCATCCGCCATAGTAATAATAATTCTTTTTAATTTTGGCACAAGGCTAACAATTTTAGGGAGGGAAAAAAGTTGATTATATCATCCCTGGTACTTGACTGGTATCTATTTTTCTGACTCCAGAAAGAAGGAAAGCAAACATGGCCTCGGCGGTATTTGAGCTCAAAAAGTGGAGGGTCGAAAAAACTGTCCCAAGGAATTTTATCAGACACCTAAATGAATCTACCACCTCGCCGCAATTTTAATGGCTTCAAATTGTGACATCTGGCCAGCACTTCTGAGTAGAAGGTCTCATTTTATACGATGCTTATATACTACAACATCAGTACGGTGAGCCTAATTCTTCGCCGCGATTTTAAAAACCAGGTTAATACTTTGATATACATTAGCACCAGTCGATGGAGCAGACGCGCTTTGCACATATCAGCAAGAACCATTATTTCTTCCTCAACACCGAGTAGATGTGATGGTACTGCTACTGGTAACCTGATTGATCTTGTGACATTGGGAACGAATTGTTTCTGCTTGCTACCGGCCCAGTGATTTTGCTCTTAAAACATCGGTAGCCCATTTGAAGCTTGCTACTGTTGATATTACCTCTACCTTCACCTACCAATCTCTGACTTTTCTGCGTTTCTCTTCTTCTAAACAGAAAGCACTCAAGCAGCCTTTACTCCCTTTCCCATTAGTCTCATTGGTTTTGTCTTCAACCGCTTAATAGGATACAATTCCGAGACAGCTTTGTGGTCCTTGCTTCTTATTAACTATTCAGAAACCAAGCGAACTCGTGTTGCCACTGGTCATCTCTACGCCCACATTATTGCACAAAGATGATTCAACCCACAGGACAGGATCCGAATATTCCTGAAATCCATTTACTGTGAGGGGCGAACATTTAGAAAGCGTATGGCGCATCATCTGCGTGTCTTATAGATTTATTCTCGGTTTTAAAATGCAGACACGCCATCATATGCCCTAACAGACACACGTTCAGCACACACTTGCCAGTGTCTTCCTCAATTCTTCGTTTCAAGATCATATGAAAAACTCTGCAATTTTTAATGAGTGGTTTGTCATCTTTCACCTATCCTTTCGGGTATAAATCCATCAGAGAAGGAAGTTTTTTGTAATATACCACACCCACAACACTCCTTTTATTTGAAGTGGCTCCAGTCGAACCTCAGTTTCTCTCACAACATTAGCAACTGATGGAATGGTATAGTTTTCTTGCTAGTAGTAATAGTGTACTGTCGACTTTTCTTTACATCCTTCAGGGGATAATTAAATATGTTACCAGTTAAAATTTTATAAAATTTCGAGAGAACGAAAACTGATTCTGTTTAGAATATTTCGAAGAACACACATAAAGCTACAAATAATAGCAAGTAGATGTTGGGTTGAAAAATCCGCACATGGAACTCGAACCCCCATCTTCTGTAGACATGGCAGATATTCTGCCATTCTACCAGAGCAATTCTTCGAATTTCTCAATCCAAAAGTGGTTTTAAACCTAGTGTATTTACCTATTATTATCTATAGCCTTATATCTGTACTTCGAGATAAAAAAAAAAATTAGTTCAACGTTTTCTCGAAAGTTTATGAATTTGTCAAGACGTCACTAGCACATGCAAACACACACAAGCACACGCGCTTATATATATATATATATATATATATATATATATATATATATATATATATATATATATATATATATATATATATATATATATATATATATATATATATAGGGAGAATTCACAACAAAAAACAGAAGAAGAAGACAGGTGGTGTAGACAACAAACAGATGTATTAGTTTAACGCTCGGGAAGTGAAAAGGTCTTTAACGTTTCGAGCCTATGCTCTTCTACAGAAAGGAACACAGAAAGAAACAAGGAAAGAAAATAAAGAATGTGCAGTGGCTAGCCATCTATCATGGCGAATGCCGATATATATATAAGCGTGTGTGTGTGTGTGTGTACGCGCGCGTGCGTGCTTATGCATATACTCACAGAATCAGAGATAGGTATATCTATCGCATAGATAGATAGATAGATAGATAGATAGATAGATAGATAGATAGATAGATAGATAGATAGATAGATAGATAGGTAGATAGATAGATAGATATTCTGTTTAGAATATTTCGATAGATAGATAGATAGATAGATATTCTGTTTAGAATATTTCGATAGATAGATAGATAGATAGATAGATAGATAGATAGATAGATAGATAGATAGATGTGCATGCATAGATGTATATGCATATGTTTTTGAGCGTGTGTATGGTCAGGTTCCAATTACACATATATTTGTTTAGCTTATGAAGTCCAGTGTATACTTTCACAATTCCCAGTGGAGCACTTCGTTAGCTTGACAAATCAACAAACCACCATCACCGTTTCAAGCATCATCATCATCAACATCATCATCATCACCATCATCATCATCATCATCATGCTCTGAGCATCATCGTCTCGTCTTCCTGTATCAATCAATAATCAATCAGGGATTTCTATAGGTTTTTGTTTTTCGAGGGGATGGCGGATTCGGTTTCGAACTGGTTTTAGTAGAATTTTTTGTTGTTTTATGAGGTTTTTTTTTGTTTTCTTCTTTGCTTTTATAAGCCACTTTATAGATTGCTATATTATACTTTCCAGCAAATAACAAACATATGTGTGCACATACACCTTTGTGTGTATATAGTATGTGTGTGTGCGTGCGTGTGTGCGTGCGTGTGTGCGTGCGTGTGTGCGTGTGTGTGTGCCTGTATGTGTGTCTGTCTGTCTGTGCTTGTGTGTGTGTGTGTGTGTTTGTGTGTGTGTGTGTGTGTGTGTGTGTGTGTGTGTGTGTGTGTGTGTGTGTGTGTGTGTGTTATGTGCGTTTATGAATGTGCTGGGAGGGCTGGCTGTTTTTCTGATTTTTTTCCCTTTTTAGTGATGTCTGCTTCTAGTCTCGTTCATACTTCGTCAATGTCAGCAGAATCAGTTGGCGGCCATATTAAGACTGGCACAAATTAACGATGTTATATCGAGCGCCTTCCTTCTTCAGCCAAATGTCTTCATTGATTTCAGCAACAAGAATTTTCTAACGCTTTTGTCGCTGTTTCTACTTCTTTCCTTTTTTTAATTTTTGTTTTGTAAATTTTGAGTGAATGATTGTTTTATTTATGTTATGTATGTTTTTATTGTTCTTTTTGTTGTTATTTTACTATACTTTATTTTTGTGCTGTTATTTTGGTTGATGGTGGTGGTGATGATTTTTTTTATAACAGACGGAGAATTAACATTGCTTCCACCAAATTGTTACAACCAAACGATAATCAATAGCTTATCAATCATAGACAAGTTTAGTTAACAAGCACACGTGCATACGAGGAAACACACACATACACATAAACACACTCACACACATACACATAAACACACTCACACACATACATAAGAACACAAACACTAGTACATATACATACACAGACGCAAAACGCCCAAACACACACAATATATATATATTCATATACATACATATATACATATAATTTTATTCAATAGGAACAGGGTATATACAGATGTGTGTGTGCGTGTGCGTGTGTGCACAGACATGCACAGTCACAGAGTCATGCATGCATACATATAGCTGATGTTCGTAATTTGTGAATGCCGTAAGAACAAAATGTAAACTCCTTGCGAATCAAGTTGGTTATATCACCATTTCAATTCCCATAGATTTGGCTGCTAATTCTAGCAGTTGAAGCAACCTTGTTAAGCTAACTCGTTGGTTCGTGGACTCCTAAATTGCTACAATCATTTTCCTTTCCACCCATTTCAACAGTGGATTGTAAAAGATTATGGTTAAAAAATATACCACCCTTCGCTACCTCTGTTTCTTGTTCTGTCTTTTGTATGCTTTCATTTTTAGGTTGTTAGAGTGTTTATTTGAAGTAGATTTGGTAACTATTTCTAACAGACAGAGTACCTACGCAGAAATTCATTTCTTACATTGAGAATCATTTTGTGTGAATTTTTTCGTCTATTTGTATGTCTACTTGCGTTTTGTTCACACCAGTGACCTGTTTATTTGATGTTCGTACTAATGAAATTCTTAAGAGTTCAAGATTGTTAAATAGTCAGTCCAGTACTGATTAAATTCATTAATTGTATCGATACACATAATTAATCGATATCCATTATCTCATTCCGATACAAGCTTACGAATACGTGCCTGTATTGAATAATATATATATATATGTGTGTGTGTGTGTGTGTGTGTGTGTGTGTGTGTGTGTGTGTGTGTGTGTGTGTGTATGTGTGTGTGTGTGTATGTGTGCATATAGTCCTCATGTGTACGAGTATGCGTGTGACTCTGTGTGTGTGTGTCTGTCTCTCTGTCTATCTGTCTGTGTGTGTGTGCTTGCGCACTTATCTACAGCTCTTCCACCATTTCCTCATTCAACACATTTACCTGCATCAAAATTACTCGTGCTAAACGCAACCGTTTAATAAAAATTGTATATTTTTGATTTCTTTTACGAAATTTTGTTTCTTTTGTGAGTTATATGTAAACACAACCTGAGTCTGTTCAGTAATCTGTAAAATAATATAACCGATGTGTTACATCGAAAACGAAGTCAGTTTCACAAAATGAGGTATTTAGTAAAAATACGCTCAAATACTAACACAGCAACATTTCTGTACATTAAAAACTAACAAGTCATTTGACTTGTTATAAATAGATAGACATATCGTCCATTAGCCCTATCTGGAAGCTCTCTTGTATTAGAAAAATTACATCATATATATATATATATACGTACATATTCTATTATTGTTTTATTTGTTTCAGTCATTTGACTATGGCCATGCTGAAACACAGTCTTGAAGAGTTTTAGTCGAACAAATCGACCCAAAGACTTATTTTTTTAAGCTTAGTACTTATTCTATCGGTCTCTTTTTGCCGAACAGCTTAAGTTACGAGTACGAAAACACGCCAACCCCGGCGTCAAGTGGTGATGAGGAGACAAGCAAAGACATAAAGATATGTATATGTATATATAAGTATGGGCTTCTTTCTATTTCCGTCTACCAAATCCACTCACAAGGCTTTGGTCGGCCGGAGGCTATAGTAGAAGACACCTGCCCAAGGTCCTACGCAGTGGGACAGAACCCGGAACCATATGGTTGAGAAACAAGCTTCTTAATACACAGTCACGTCTGCGCTTATCTATACATGCATACATATATATATATTTCATATAAAATTAGTGTACATTTATACACAAAAGAGGTGACCCCTAACAGGACACCTTACATGCTAAAAGAAACAGTCAAAGTCCAAACCACGGTTAAGAGTAATTTCGAAGAGGAGGAAAAATATAAACATTTTCAATAGTTACCACTTGTACCTAGGTTTCGAACATTAATGAACAAATAAAATAATTCGTTATCCGTTTTCTTCATCAACAAGGGCACTAATAACGTACAATTATGGGGCAAGTAAAGAGCACATGTTTCATCATTATACATTATAATTTTTCAAATCCACCGCGCAAGCGCAGTTATAGCCGGCAGCAAATAACCAATTTATGTGCCGACTTACTTCAAAATTACTAAAATCATATTAAGAAAATATAAGGTAGAAGACTTAGAGAAATGTTCTACCAGTGGCTAGCATGCATAATATAGTCAATAGAGAGCATATTTTTCATATAAAATTAGTGTACATTTATACACAAAAGAGGTGACCCCCTAACAGGACCCCTTACATGCTAAGAGGAACAGTCAAAGTCCAAACTACGGTTAAGAGCAATTTCGAAGGGGATGAAAAATATAAAGATTTTCAATAGATACCACTTGTACCTGGGGTTCGAACATTAATGAACAAATAAAATGATTTGTTATCTATCTATCTATCTATCTATCTATTTATCTCTCTCTCTCTCTCTTTATATATATATATATAGAGAGAGAGAGAGAGAGAGAGTTATTAATATATCTAAGTCTCTCTAAAGGAGACTATATATATATATATATATATATATATATATATATATATATATATATATATATATATATATATATATATATATATATATATATATATATATATATATATATATATATATATATATATATATATATATATGCTTGGAAATGGATGCGTAGTGTTCGATCATGTAATAATATAAATAATATATATATATATATATATATGATAAATGTATGTATTTGTATACTATGTATGCTTATCATCCTATTTCTTCCTACCTAACACTTTTTCCAATGTTGATACCTTCATATCTCCATATGTTTTCTATAGTTGATGTGAATGTAGAAGTGTTGCATGTATCTCCTAGCTTTCTTGTCTTTCTATTGTGTGTGGTATGTTGCTGAGTGTGAAGTTTAATTGAATTTCTTGAACCTTTCTTTTATGTCGCTGGTAAGAAAACAATGGATTTAGCACGCATTACTTAAAGTAGGTTATTTTCGAGTCATGTTTCTAGATAACTGATTTGGGTTGCAGTAGTTGTGCAAGTATGACATGTCTAGTAAATTGTGTGAGTTTAGTTATCCGAGGCTGGATATTATTTCTGCTGCGTGTAGGGCTGCTGTGTTGTGTTTATAATTTTCATAGATTTTATCAGCTTGGCTATTTCTGTTGTGTAATTTGGATTCTATTGTGACGACTAGAGATGTCTGATGAGTGGAATAATGGGTACATCCGAACAGTTCCTCTGTGCAGAACGAATAGTAGAATGAAATCCAGTACGTTACTCTTTTCGGAAAATTGAATCAAACTTTTGAGAATGATGTTTATGGATACAACATAAATTTGCTAAGCTGATAGATGTATAACTAACCAACGTATTTTTGGTCGTTTTGGGATTGTTTTCTTTCTAAGGAAAGTGTTGAGTATTTTCTGTATAAGTGATTAGCAATGAATGGTGTCTAGTTGTCTTCTAATGGTAGGTAGGATGGAATGTGTATTTCAATTTTACTTTTTGTTGAATTTATACCTATGCTTGTATAAGATTTTGCGAGAAATTTGGCGGTTAAGTTTAATGACCTGAGTCTGTAGTAAATCAGAAATAAGAATGCTTGGATAACAAATGTATAAGTCGATCGCTTTAAGATTGTTGAAAATTTGCGTATGAAGGTATATGTGATGCCGCTTCAGGTAAGCGTTCATTTTGCTTTAAAACTGTAATGATTTAGTCAGATTCTCAAGAATTGGTAATGTTGGTATGATAGATGGGAGATTGTAAAGGCAATAATTATTTCAAGCCTTATTGAAGTAAATTAGAGTAAATATATTCCAATAAAGGAAAAATATTTAATGACCATTATTTACACCTTGTCTTATATATATGCATATATATATATACACACTCACATAGAGGCACCACACACACTCATAGACAAATATACATATACACACACACAGATACACATATATCCATACGCACATCCACAAACACATACACACTAATAACAGCAACAACGTACACACACCCTTGTCATCACGCCCCTCACACACTCTCACATACCAGACTCACATCCTACCACACACCACACACACCCCGCGCACACCCGCGCACGCACATACACGCGCACACACGTACACGCACATTCGAGTGCGCACGTGCGCACATATGCACACACGTACACACACACCACAAACATATACGTGGGCACGCACGCACACACGTACACACACACATGCACGCCTGCACACATACTCATGCGCACGCACACATAATACCCACACCCTTGGCTACACCAACGCACTCACATACACTCCACCTCACCCTTCTTTCCCTCTCACGAACGCACACACACGTGTGTGTGTGTGTGTGTGTGTGTGTGTGTGTGTGTTAATGGTAGCAGGTGGTGAAATTACGAGTTTTGAAAAGATATCTATTATTTGAAACTTCCATTTCATAGATTTTGGAGACTGTTTTTTTTGGTGCATTGTTACTTTCAGAAATTTATTCATTGTGTTAGTCTACACCATTCTAAAACCATTTTTGTTGGATTTTCATCATTTTTCCGGCTTTCCAACCATAAACCGCTTGTCTTAGTTTCTACCTTATACCCGGGAAATGGCGATTCATGTGGGAAAATTGAAGATCTGGTTACAACTTGAAGTATATTTAATGACTTCTTAGAGTACACATGGGTGACCTTTTTTCGAGAAGAGGGTCACATGAAACATTGCTCATCATCACGCAGGCTGCACTACTTAAAATTTCAAAGCATTTTTTTTCGTTAAGGCGTATCATTCTGAAAGCCCCGCAGTTTGCCCATAAATGTCTTACGGGCTCTTTCATTGACTGACCAATATCGGGTTAGTGAGGTCAGGTCAGGTATGGAGAGCATGTGCCTTTACAGCATGTTAATGCATCCACCATTTGTTGATACTTGCTCGGGTTGTTCCGGCCTACCCTCCGAGCAGTGTCCCAGTCAATCCTCATCTCTGCAAGATACTTCTACATCCGCTGTGATCCTGTGGTATGTGGCTGACCAATATGAGCCGTCAATCCTCGAAGAAGAAAACCTGATAAGCAGGAGCCAAATCGGAAGTTCGAGCAACATGAATAAGCAGTTTGATCCAGTAGACAGGGAAGAGTTCTAGAAGATTCTGAAGCTGCGAGATTTACCGTCCAGACCGGTTGGGCTGATAGCAGCCTTGCATACTGGAAGTGTGCGCACAGTTCGTATTGGGAGCTCAATATCTGACTTTTCCCCACTTAGATCACGGGTCTGTCAGAGTTATGTTTTGGCTGCCACTCGGGTTAATGACCATGGACTGAATAGTTGGCCGGATGGTGGCTCGATCGGATTGAGGAGCACTCATAATTGAAACTAGTTCCTATTTCATCGGATTAGTGTTAAATAATAAATTATAAGATTAAACTTGTGCATACATTTGAGTTTCAAGACAATACGTGAAAAGCATTTTTTTTTTTACTGCTTCAAGATTACTACTTTACCGTTTTGTAAGGCAAGTAATCTAATTATCATAACCACAATTGTGAAGTATAATCAGCGTTTTCTGGACTAATTAATAACTAAAATCAAAAGCATGAAGCCACAATCATGATTTAGATTAGAAATTGTGGTTTCAAAGTAGCAATCCATATTTGGTGTTTTTCATCGACTTCGGTTCATATTGGGTTGTCAGATACGTACATTTGTTTCTTATTTTCAACTAGGCACTCCATCGTCATTTGTCCAAAATTTACTCAAATTTTGTAAACGGTTAACACAAGTTGTGGAGAAAGAATAGAGCAACAAACCAAAAACATAAAACACTAAGATAAAAGTATTTTTCGTGTTAATTCAGATAACATAGGAATGGATTAAAATAAATAGGAAGAATATGTATAATTCTATGTATGCTTGCCTTTGTGTCTATGTTTGTCCTCCTATCACGGCTTCACAATCAGCGTTGGTGTGTTTACGTCCCCGTAACCTAGCGGTTCAGCAAAAGAGACCTATAGAATAAGTACTAGGTTTTAAAAAAATAAGACCAGGAGTTGATTTGTTCGACTAAAACTCTTCAAGGCAGTGCTCTAGCACGGCCGCAGTCAAATAAGTGAAACAAGTAAGAGAATAATAGAATAAACATACTTATCTAACAACACTATATATTGGGTCATCCCATAAATAATGCGGTTTTTATACTTTTATTTTTCAAAATTAAGATAAACAAAGTTCATTTTTAATCTATAATATACTCTCCTTCATTTTCTACAATGCTCTTCCATCTACTTGGTAGACTTGCAAGACTTCTCTTCCAAAATTCACTTATCCATGACAAAAAATACTCCTCGTCTATGGAATTCATATTTTCTCCGTCCAAAATATTTTGAAGACTACGGAATAAATGATAATGAGATGAGTCAATGTCCGGTGAATATGGTGGGTGAGGTATCGTTTTCCATTCAAACTGCTCCAGCCTTTGGAATGTCATCCTCGTCGTATGTGGATGAACATTATCGTGATGGAAGAACAGCTTTTGTTTTGAAACCAAAGATGGTTGTTTTACTTCTAGCGCTTACTTAAGCCACTCAAACTGCCTGCAGTAGATCTCCTTGTTATCGTTTGATTTGGGTCTAAAATTTCAAAGTAGACTAAACCTTTCATATCCCACCAAGCATATAATAACACCCTTACGTGGGTGAAAACCTTCTTTAAATGGGGTGCCGGTGTTTCTTCTTTCCATACCCACTGTCTTTGGCGCTTGACCTTTTTAAATGGAACCCATATCTAGTCACCAGTTACTATTCGGTCAAAAAAAGGTTCATTCATGAGACGTGACAGCAAAAAGGAGCACACATTCACTCTCTGCGAGCGATTAGACAGAGAGCTTGTGAGGAACCCACTGACCCAATTTTCTGACTTTTCTGATGGCACGCAGGTGTCGATGAATGGCTGAATGACCAAATCCAAGCCTCTCTGCTAGTTACTCGACAGTTACGGTGGGATTTTGTTCCACCAGCCTTTGCAGGACGTCCTCGTCAAGCTCTACAAATCTTCCAGGTCGAGGCTCGTCTTCTAGGCTGTAGTTTCCGGCTCGGAATTTCTGGAACCACCGTTGACACTAGCTTGCGCCTATTGTCCGATCCGCATATACTGCATTAATATTCCTCGCACTTTCTGTTGCATTGTTGCCTTTACTGAACTCATAAAGCAAAATATGCCGAATATGCAACTTTGTCACTTCTATTATAGCTTTGAAAAAATAACTGTTAAAATAAAACTGCACTCTTCAAAACGTGCACTAAGAATAAGGGTTTAAGTTAGTACCTGCTTTTATAGCAAGTTGATGCAGGTAGTTTATCCCGTCCCTCTCATGCAATTGAAAATCCCGCATTATTTATGGGATGACCCAATATATGCTAAGCAGATAGTTATAGTAACTACATTAAATGAAGCAAACAAGACAAGGTTATAATTATATGATGAGTGTGAAAACAATTAGTCAATTACTAATGTGTTAAATATTTCGGCAATTGCAGGAAACAACTCTGGAGATGTTTCGGTCTTATCGTTACATCATCAGCGAAGCAGAGGGTTCACAATACTTCCCAAAGTAGCTCACTGGAGTGTCAATAAGTAAATGTACATTATACTGCACTGGTTTGGCGGAAAATAGAATTGCTTAAAAATCTAATAGTACAGAGGCTCCAACTGCACACGTACTTTTGTTTGTTTTCGTTCTTTACATAATTTGTTTTGTTTCTGTTTTTTGTTGGTTTTTTATTCTTCCTTACAGATAATTATGTCGGTCGTTTGTTGCGTGTTTGCATTCGGCGTAGATTGGATTTGAATCTTCAATAGACACTTCAGCAGATACAAATATACGCACACACGCGCGTACACACACCAGCGCACTCATACACGAACATACACACATACACATACACACGTACACATATGTATGTATATGGATACATGTGTGCGTATGCATTTATGTATGTATGCACATATGTATCTACACATATATGAATGAATGCTCGTATGTACGTAGTATATATATGTATGTATCTCTTTACGTGTGTGTGTATGTGTGTGTGTGTGTGTGTGTGTGATCTCTTATTTGAATATATTTACATAAATTTTGTTTTGTTGAAATTCCATCTTGTAAACATTGCTTTTTTTATTAAAGATACCTTAAGTCTATTGTAAATACGAAAACAAATTGTATTTGCTTCAACTTTATCCACTAACACGCTGTAATTACATTGTGCTCTAATGATATTCTCCACAATCACTTCCTGACTCGAGAAAATAGTTAAAATGATGAAATTTTCCCTATACGTGTGTACGTGTGTGCATGTCTTTATAAGTGTACATACACACACATGCACACAAGATATACACACACGGACATATATATATATATATATATATATAAACAAGTGAGCACATAAGTGCAAAAGCAAAACACGGTGGAAACAATAGTACTCGAATACCAAAGGTAGAGTAATATAGATTTTATTAGAACTGCAAAATTATCACAGAACTGTAACTCAGAGTTTCACGCTCCTGTTCGTCGGCCAGTTGTGATGAATATATATCTATATATTCATAAGTACACATATATATGTGAGCGTGGATGCATATGTGCGCGCATAAATCTGTGTGTATGTTTGTGCATGTGTGTGTACCTGCCTGCATGCACTTATGTATATATTCGTCAAAATACATTGAGAAAATGAATTCTGTAGAAGGTAGCAAGTAGAGTGCTCGATATAACTGGATTTTTCACGATGACAATGCACTCAGTCACCGAGCTCTCCTCACTCGTTAGTTTCTCGCCAAAAACAACAAGGTTCGCCTCCGCACCCACCCTGTTTAGCACCTGCGGAATTCCAGTCTCTTCCACAAGATGAAAATGCAGCTCAAAGTACGCCGTTTTAATGTTGTCGAGATCAAGATCGAATCGCAGAAGATCCTCGACTTGCTTACGGAAAACAACTTCCATGCCGAATTCCAAAACTGGCAAGAACGCTGAGACCGGTGACAATTTCGAAGGAGTTGATGTTAAAACTAGGTAATATATATATTTATATGTGTGTGTGTCTCTGTTTGTCTTCTCATCACCTCTTGACAACCGGTGTTGGTATGTTTATGTTCCTGAAACTTAACACTTCGGCAAAAGACCAATAGAATACATACCAAGCTTAAAAAATAAGTACTGGAATCGATTCATTCGACTAAAAACTTCAAGGTAGTGCCCCAGCATGGCCGCAGTCTAATGACTGAAACAGGTAAAAGATATATATATATACTTACATATATATACATATAAATAAATATATATTTATATATTTATATATTCACACACATACACACACAGGGTGGTGGTAAAGTTTGGATACACACTCATTTTCAATCTGCGAAAGGAAAAAGAATATTAATATTTCAGGTATCCAGATTTTATAGCCACCCTATGTAGATACATCTACTATATATATGTGTGTAGGAATGTGTGTGTGTGTGTGTGTGTGTGTGTGTGTGTGTGTGTGTGTGTGTGTGTGTGTGTGTGTGTGTGAGGTTGTCCAAATTGTCGGGAAAACTTCTCCAAACAGAAATATATAAAAATGTGTATAACTAATATAACTATCAACTGATAAAGAATTCATTTTCTAAATGTATTTTGAGGAATAAACTATATTTACTGCTCCCGATATTGCTCTAGCCGTATTTTTTGATGGACTCCGGTGAGTAAACTTCCACTGAATATAACTTAGTCGAATATCTATTAAGATTCCTTCATTTTAGCTTCTTTTTTTTTTATCTCGTGACGTGACTGTTGATAGTATATTTAATCTGGATAAAATTGTGTGGCCTGTTATTCCAGCCGGGCTCGTTGGACTGTTTACAGAGTAAGCTTGATCGTGGATACATGGTTTCGTGTCCCGGTGGTATTGATATATACATATTTTTTTTAATAGATTTATGCTGCACAACGTTTAACATACGTGCGCGCGCGCACATACAAAGACATACACAGGAACAAACCCATATACACATACAATATTTTCTAGTGAAACAAAACCGAAGAGTTTTATCTGGTGACTCGAGTTTCACGCACTGAAACAATGTACGTGAATGCATATATGTATGTATTCTTTTATTCTTTTATTCGTTTCAGTCATTTGATTGCGACCATACTGGAGTAGTTGGAAAGCAAAAGCTTTATCACACAGCTACGTGTACATCTATCGACATTTTCACAGGCGCAAACACACCTAGACATACATACACACAACACACACACACACATATCCGTTTTGTTCTTTAGCTTGTTTGTTTCTTAGTTTGTTTGTTTGTTTGTTTGCTTTTCTTTCTCCATCTGTTTTCTCTCCTCTTTACTTTCTGTAGAAGAGCGTAGGCTCAAAACAGCAAAGACTTCTTCGATTTTCCCGAACGTCAAACTAATACGACTTGTTTGCCATTCCTGCACCTGTCTCTTGCTTTTGTATAATTTTGTACCATATGTATATATATATTTGTATGTGTGTGATTGTAGTACGATGTGGTATCAAAAGGTTCCCGGACTAGTTGATAAAAAATAACTTATTTACCTAAGTTTTAACATCACCTCCTTCGAAATAGTCACCTTGCGTAACAAAAAACCGGTCCCAACATTCCTGTCACTTTTGGAATTCGGCCTGGAAGTCGTTTTCCGCATGCAAGTCGAGGACATTCTGTGATTCGCTCTGGATCTCGACAATTGTGTTAAAACGGTGACCTTTGGGCTACATTTTCATTTTGGAGAAGAGATGGAAGTCTGCAAATAAGGCAGATGCAGAAGCGATACCATGTTGTTTTGGGCGAGAAACTGACGAGTGAGAAGAACTCGGTGACAGGGTGCATTGTCGTCGTGAAGAATCCAATTCTTTGCGCTCCACAGATCCGGTGTCTTTCGCCGTATGTCCTCCCTCAAGGGCTTCAAAATGTCGAAGTAGAAATCTCGATCGACGGACCCATACAACAGACCAACAACATCAGTAATGTCGTTGATTTTCCTCTGACGATCCTCTTGCACAGGCTGATGAATTTTCTTCACATTTCCGGAGGTGACGCTTGTGGCAAGTCTTCCAGATCGCTCATCGTCTTCCAGGGATGTTCTTCCTCTTCTGAAGCGCCCGTGTCACTCGAAACATTGCATATGACCCATTACCTCTTCGCCCTAAGCTTGCCGGAGCATGCTCAATGTCTCTATAGCAGACTTCCCATGTTTAACGTAAAACTTAACGTTGGCTCTTTGTTCCTGTCCATGACAAAATCGCACGCTGCAACATACACATGATCACAAAAGCACAAATGTCACAACTTGCGAAGTAAACACGGTGATGTCACTCGCTCTCTGCCTCATATGAATATTATCTATAATAAATGAAGCGTGTGCTCATGTAGGTGCGTATATGTAATTATAGGAGAATAGACTCAATACATTGAAATAAGTTAGAATTTGTGAGAGTGCTTTTCAAGTCGATTGATAAATAAAAATATGAGACATGGAAAGCACTTACATAGATGTATGTGTGTATACATGCGTGTGTGTGTATGTGTATGTGTATGTGAGGGGGGTGTCTGCGCGCAAGTTTGTAGGTGCGCATGTGTATTTGTATGTTTGTATGAGAATATGTTTGTGTATGTGAGAGTGTGCTTTCCTTGGAGGTGATTCATAAGATAGCAACATAAACTGAAAAATGGAGACGCGTATACATGCGGGTTTAAGTATATTTATTTGAGTAGATTTTTTTGTTCATACATATAAGTGTATATGTATATGTATTCTAGACACACATATACATACACACACACTCACGCACGCACATATATATATATATATATATACATGCCTGTGTAAACAAACTGCGCTCAGATGTATATATATATATATATATATATATATATATATATATATATATATATATATATATATATATATATACATGCATACATATAAAAACCTATGTAGGTAAATAAAGGAGTTTACGATATATATGCATATATCTATGTACATGTGTGTGTGTGTGTGTGTGTGTGTGTGTGTGTGTGTGTGTGTGTGTGTGTGTGTGTGTGTGTGTGTGTGTGTGTCTTATATATATTGTCTATCTGTCCGAATGTTTTATTGTCCTGTATTGCGTTTTTGTTCCATTTTATATATAACATATATATACATATATATACTTACATAGATACATACATATATATATATATACATATACATATAAAGTTAGAAAATGAGAAATGGTAACTTTCGGTTTCGGGTCGAATGAGGGCATAACTGAAATCAGTTCTTACGCCAGGCAATGTCAACGGTCTTGTTGGACTTCACTGCAAAGACATAATTCTTACTAACGAGAATTAAATCTGTTCATTGTCAGAAGTATTATAAACGAGCTGTTAATTGGGCAATGCGACGGTCTTAAACTGGTGATGTCAATATAGCAGATTATTGATTTAGTAAATCAAATGTGAAAGGTTAACTATTGCTTTCATATTTGAAAGATACATCTGAGATCAGATCAGATCTGAGCAGTGGAATAATAATGATTGGTTGGAACAAATACGTCGCCTTTTTCAACAGACAATCTATTTCAATTTGCTTGATGCGTATATATATGGGTGTGTGTATGTGTGTTTGTGTGTGCATGTAATTTACATCTATATATATATGTATATATATGTATATATATATATATGTATGTATATGTATATGTGTGTATATATATATATATATATATATATATATATATATATATATATATATATATATATACATATATGTACTTCTATACATACATACCCATACTACACACATACACACACACACACACATGTGTGTCTGGCTTTCAGATTTTGACGTAGACGAAACAGCAAGTCGGTTGCTTTGGATCTGTAACGCTCAGTTTCGAATTTTAAAAAGCAAATTTTATAGCAGAGGTATATTGTGCACTTATATTTGCTGTTAGTTGTCTCTGAGTGAGTATGAACGTATGTATGCATGTATGTATGCATGTATGTATGTATGTATGTATGTATGTATGTATGTATGTATGACGAGTACGCAAAAATTCCGGGATGGTGTCCGGCGTGCTGAAAGCCCACTGGGAGTGAGGCACCCCTCAGCTTTTGTTGAATCATGTCTCTAGGAGACGGTCACTCTGATATAAAACCAGTTATGCAGAGAAAAGCACTGGACATTTGGGGGATCTTTGGTTTGTGCTAGAGATCACGGCGCTCCCACATACCTGTCAATAAAATGGAGAGGGTCTATGAGGTGTTGTGCAAGCCTTATTGGACCTAAAATTCTGCGCAGGCATTGCCAACCTCTGCTCGATATGTGCATTTTTTCCCCTATATATATTTATCTTAATTTTAGTAGATATTTTCTTCAATTTTAGTATATATTTATATATCTTTAGTATATTTTTATTTTATTTTTTATTCGGAAGTCCTGCGGCGATGGGAAGGTGGTGAAGCATGCAGACCTGACGAGTTGGAAGCATGTAGTCAGCGACCTGCACGTAGGCGGCCCATGCTAGATATAAAGTCGTCTCCTTGTCGCCCAAGACAGCGGTAGGATTCGGTTGCTGTATGGGTGTCTGAGCAGCTACATTTGGAGAGGGCACTGCTCACCCGGTGGCGGGGGAGGTTCTAGAAAAGGTGAACCAAAAATTACCTGTCTTTCCATATCTGGTCAGTTTAGCGCGACTGACGGATGTCCACCCTGCGCTCGAAAAGCAAAGTCTTTTATTTATAAAATCTGGGCGCAACTTAAACATTTCATGTTGGAATGTGCGTTCTCTGTTGGACAACAAGAGTGATTGTAGGCCTGAAAGACGCACTGCACTTGTTGCTCGCGAGCTGAACCGTTATAATATTGATATATATATCTGCACTCTCAGAAACTCGTATAGAAGGTGATGGTCAGCTTGAGGAAGTAGGAGGTGGATACACCTTTTTTTGGAAGGGAAGGCAGAAGGAGGAGCGCAGACAGGCTGGTGTTGGTTTTACAGTTCGATCTGATATCCTTAAGAAGTTGGAAGAGCTCCCTGTTCCTATAAATGAACGTCTAATGACTCTACGGTTGCACTTGAAAGGTAGGCGGTTTGCTACTCTAATAAGTGCCTATGCACCTACTTTGACTAGCTGTAATGAAGATAAAACAATCCTTTATACCCAGGTGAGAGCCATACTTAGAAAAATCCCCAATTCTGATAAAGTCACTCTACTGGGGGATTTCAATGCCAGGGATGGAACAGACTGGCAAACATGGAAGTTTCTAGGACGTTTTGGAGTATGGAAAATGAATAGCAATGGTCTCGTGTTACAATAGCTTTGCGAAGAACATGGACTTTACATCGCAAGCACTCATTTTATGCACAAAGGTGATCACACAACAACGGGGATTATGTCATCAACCGCAAGCGCGACATCTATGACATTTGTAATGTCAAGTTCTTTCATGGATCGGAATGCTGGACAGACCACAGTCTGGTGCGAGCAAAGTTCCGGATGATGATTAGAGTGAGAGAGAGGAGAGGACCAGTCAGCATTCCTCGGCGTCTAAATGTCCACAAGATATATGATCTTGTGGTGAGGAAAGAGATTCAGACTTGATTGTCCAGCATTGAAAATACTGCAGCATGGGAAGATTTTCGAGACCAGGTTCTTCGATGTGCAGCTGAAACACTGGGATATGCTACTGCCAGACACAGATACTGGTTTGATGAAAATGATGCTGAAGTTCAGCGATTATTGGTGGTAAAGCGCCATGCCCACAATGTATTGCTACACAGAGAACTGTCTACTGTGCAGCGAAGTCTAGCACTTGCCCACTATAACAGTATAAAATCATTACTGCAGCGATCTCTCGGGAAGATGCAGAGCACTTGGTGGGAGGATCTCGCTCGTGATGTTCAGGCTGCTGCTGATGCAAATGACAGCAAGAAGCTTTACCATCTTATGAAGCGAGCTTATGGACCTAAGAGCTCCACATCAGCTCCTTTGCTTTCCAAGGAGTCTTCCACTCTGTTTAGTAAATCAACAGAAATCACAGGTCGCTGGATCGAACACTTCTCTGAACTCCTAAACCATGAGTCAGCTGTGAATGAAACAGTGACTGATACTATGCAACAAAGACCTATTATTGGCTCCTTAAACTCCTCGCCCTCAATAGATGAAGTAACGACATCAATAAGTTAACTGAATCTTGGTAGGGCACCTGGAAAGGATGGAATTTGTGCTGAGGTCTTGCTATTTGGTGGTAATTATATCACACAGTCCCTTCATGAACTTATTAATGCAGTCTGGAGGGATGGTGCAATGCCTAAGGACTGGAAGGATGCAATTATTCTTCCTCTATATAAAGGAAAAGGAGCCAGAACAATGTGTGGTAACTACAGAGGTTTTGCTCTACTATCAGCTGCTGGCAAGGTTCTGGCAAATATTCTTCTTACCCGTCTGAATGGGTGACTCGTAAATGATGTCCTATCTGAATCTCAATGTGGCTTCCGATCTGGTAGAGGGACAATGGATATGATTTTCACAGCATGACAGATGCAGGAGAAGTGCAAAGGGGAACGAGACTCTTTGTTTTACAGCCTTACCACCGACCAGGTGACAGGTAAAAATAAACTCTCAAGATGAGAAATACATACATATATATATATTTATGTATGGAGAATGACCACAAAGAGGTCGAAACCTTATTGTCCAGTGGTCTCGTGGCTGGAAAATGGTAGGGTTCACCCCACACCCGTTACTTGCAATATATATATTGGATGCTTGCTGCATCGAATAACCAGCTGCATGAGGCTTCCTTCTGGGCTTAAGAAAAGCAGTAGCGTCGGTCTTGCGGAACAGCCATGTTTAGATGGCGATAGATATTCTTTTCTACTCTAGGTATAAGGCCCGAAATTTTTAGGGAAGGGGCCAGTCGATTAGATCGACTCCCAGTACGCAACTGGTGCTTAATTTATCGACCTCGAATGGAGGAAAAGCAAAATCGACCTCGGCGGAATTTGAACTCAGAACGTAAAGACAGGTGAAATACCGCTAAGCCTTTCACCCGGCATGCTAACGTTTCTGCTAGCTCGCCACCTTCAGGTGGCAATAGATATTGCTTCTCAATGTGGTTCCTGCTTTCGTCTCTTGTAGAGATTTCCGAACTCACTAATTTGCATGTTGCAAGATCAGTGACAGTGTGTCACTATTTTTCTATATATTGCGAGCTGGAATGAATTAACGTTATCGCTAGCAGACGAGAATCCACCACCGAGGATGACTACAAAGTGGTCGAAACTGTATGGTCTGGTGGTCTTTGTGGCTGGAAGATGGTAGGAATTCAATCCTCTACATGCAATATATATCGGATGCAGATTGCATCGAATAACCAGTTGGAGGAGGCATCCTCCTGGGCTTAAGAAAGGCAATACCGTCGGTCCCTGTGGAGCAGCCATGTTTAGGTGGCGATAGGTATTGCTTCTTAGTGTGGTTGCTGGTTTCGACTCTCATAGAGATTTTCTAACTGGCTAATTCGCTTGTTATATATAAATATATATATATATATATATATATATATATATATATAAATACACACACACACATACACACACACACATACACACACACACACATATATATATATATATATATATATATATATATATATATATATATATATATATATATATATATATATATATATATATATATATATATATATTACAGAGTCCTTATCCTTGCGGCTAAATAGCCTACCGTTTCGGAGTTAACTATATTAACCATATCAAGATGCAGTGTTTCCGATAGGCTATCAACCGCTGGTTACTTCTTATTAGGACTCCAGTCTCCCTTCATGTTCTTAACAAGAAGATAAAAAAAACATGTCATAGTTGAATATAATCACCGTGACACGCTGACATGCCAATGTCAATAAAAAAATAAGTACCAGTAATATACTGAATTGATTCAATAGACTGCAGCCGTTACCGGCAAAATTGTCCTTATTGTAACACGAAAGAAACTCTAATTATTTCTTCTTTCTTGTTTCATTTTCTTTCTATTGTATTTATTTTATTTGATTTCCTTCTATCGCTTTGACGCCATCTTTTCTTGCTATTACTTTTCACGTTTCTCTCTCCTTCAATCTTTCTTCTTTCTCTCAATTTCTTATTCTCTGTGTTCTTATCCTTCTTTCATATGTATGTGTGTGCATATATTTTGTAATTATCTCACTCACTTTCTCTCTCTTACACACACTCACTCTCTCTCTCTCTCTCTCTCTCTCTCTCTCTCTCTATATATATATATATATATATATATATATATATATATGCTTCTCTCTCTTTCTATCTACCTATCTTCGTTTCCCTCTCTTTTTTACGTAATTCGATACTAACCACTGAACAATTTCCAGAAACTCATTACTGAAAGTTCTCCACCAAAAAAGGTTTGAATGTGTGGAACAGAGACATTTTCTCCAATACTTGAAAATAATAGTTATTTTCCAGATCTTAACGGTCCATGCAGCCATTACGATACCGGAAACAACATGTCTAGTTTGGAGAGCTGCCATGCTTATTATTCATGCGACTGATATAACAAGTATTTGTAGTTGGCATAGTTGTAGTTGTAACTGTGACTGTGATGATGGTTGCTTAGATGTTTTATGGTAAAATTCCGTTCGTATGAACATTACATAGAATACTAATACAAAAGGTATTTTATGTCGTAAATCAATCCAAGGACAGTTTTTGCCTACCATTCAAACCTGAGCTCCAACCTACAGAAGTAAGTCTAATAACTTGACAACAGAGTAGGTTTGGGGAAATGAACTCCCGTCAATTATGTTACTGCATATTCGTTTATTTACTTTATTTGGTCATATTTCTTCATTCTTTAATTTTATTTCTCCATTTCTTCTTCAGTCTTTCTTCATCTCTTGAAAATAATGATACTTTTTTTTCCTCGTTGCCTTTTCGTTTTGCGACTTACTTTCGATTTCTCAACGTCTCTTATTATTATTATTAGTATTATTATTATTATTATTATTATTATTATTATTATTAGTATTATTATTATTATTATTATTATTATTATTATTATTATTATTACTAGCATTTGTATTAATATTAGTATTATTACTTACCATTCAGAGCTGAGTTACACATAAGCATTATCATGTTCTCTCATCCGCAGCTTATGTAACGACAATAAAGAAATTATTATTTTTCTCCTACTTCTCGAATTTCTAAAAGGGTGAGTGACTGTGGCGACGATATGGTTAGAATGAATGGAGCTACTCTAAGCATGCGCTTCTAGGTCGTAGAACAGCAAGAATGCGCTTAACCTTGATAGTGAAGGTGATCTTGAATCAATCAAGTACTCTGATGAAGACCTTCCTGTGTCAGTAAGACCTTATCATTCATATGCAATGTATACTTTTTTATTTTGTTCCATCTCTATTACTTCAATTTCATATCCCTTTCAGCCGATGTCCCTGTGTAAAATAAAAGAAATCATCATCATCATCATCATCATCATCGTCATCATCATTAAGACGTCGAACTGGCAGAATCGTTAGCACGCAGGACAAAATGCTTAACGGCATTTCGTCCGTCTTTAGTTCAGTGGGCCCTTTTAAGTCTCCTTTCTGAAGCCATTGCCAGGATCTATTCCAATCAATCGCATTTTTATTTTTCAAGAACTGACTGTGCATTTTCTTGTCCTGCCAAATTTTCTTCATCTACTCTCTCTGGTCTTTCTTAAATTGCGTTGGATCTACGGTTTCATTCACTTTTAAGATTCCCTGTATTTTCACTGCTTCAACCATTTTTCTTTATTCCCCTTCACATACCAAGCCAGGCTATTCTCCTCTTCCCCTACACAATCTTCTCACACACCAATCTCCGTCCTCCTTCTTTCCTCTTTACATACAATCTTGACACATCACTCTTGGTGTGTAGTTCCTTGTTCTTTGTCATTAATTTACGTGTTCTCCGGTCTATCTCTTGTAATTCATGCTTCTTCCAAGATACTATTCCTGCCTCATATCTCATCAAAGCAACCGCCCACGTGTTAATTGCTCTAATCTTATAGCTGCCATTTAGCTTCGATTGGAGCACAAACCGAGTTCCCCTCAAATACACTTTCTTGTACATTGCTTTCATCTTGTGTTCATTCATCTTATCTCTGTCAATGATACCCAGGTACTTATATCCTTCTTCCCTGACTTCCTTTATAGGTTCACCACTTTCCCGCTTGATCCCATGGCTTTTACTAATTCCCCCCCCCCCCTTTTTGAGAATCATTACACCAAGTTTCTCGATCCCAAATTCCATGCCAATATCTTTGCTAATCATCTGCACAGTTGCCGTCATAATCTTGAATTTTTTTTCAGCCTTAGCGAATAGCTTTAGGTCATCCATAAGCCACATTATTATTATTATTATTATTATTATTATTATTATTATTATTATTATTATTATTATTATCATTATTATTATTATCATTATTATTATTATTATTATTATTATTATTATTATTATTATTATTATTATCATCATCATTATTATTAGTAGTAGTCTTTGATCTGACCTTGTTGCTTTGTTATTATAAGCTATCTCTTTCATTCAAGTACACAGTATGTTGATGTGAGTGTTGTTGGAACGAGTCAGACAATTCTGCAATCCTCTTTCAATTAAAAATTAATGTCAAGTGTAACATATGAAGATCACTGTTTTAGCGGAGTGGACACAGTTGCTCAAGGTTGGAATAGGACTTAACGTAAACAATAAGTACAAGAGATATTCGTATGTAATTAGACTGTTGTTGTTTTCGTTGTTCCTGCTGCTTCTGCTGCTGTTGTTGTTGTTGTTGTTGTTGTTGTTGTTGTTGTTGTTGTTGTTGTTGTTGTTGTTGTTGTTGTTGTTGTTGTTGTTGTTGTTGTTGTTGTTTAGCCGCATGTCGGCTCAAATCGCTGATATAATATCTAATAAGATTTAATAACAACAGCAGCAACGACGTTCAAGCTGTGACCATCCAGTTTTATTATATATCCGGGACTACGTTATTTAAAGCGCCCTTTTCTACAACAATAGGATATGATATAAAAAAAAGATTTGGCTGCTATTTCTAGCAGGTTGAGCAAACAAACAGATTTATTTTCCCATTAGCTCGAGAAAGCTTGATAATCTACATCGTTATTGAAGTTGGCTTTTAACCACATGAGGATAGAACACCGTCAATGTTTTACCAAATATAAGTTTATGACTGAATCTTTGAGACGTGGCAGTTATTTCCTGCTTTAACTTGGTCATTGTTTGGTTTAGGACTAGACATTTTCTTTTCTCCTCACACTTTTTTTCCACCATTCTTTCTTTTAACCTATTTGTCTTTGGCACTGTGTGTATTTGTTGTCTGCCTTGCATATGACGCTTGTATATTACTTCGTATGATACTTCTTTATTCTTTATTTCATTTAAACTCATTCAACAAAATAATAGTCTCTTTCTAAGAGACAAGATTCTTTTTCTCTCCTTCCATCATCTTTAATTCTATTTATTTTGTTATTGTTGTCATTGTTGTTGTTGCTGTTGTTTTCATTCTGATGTTTTTCTTGTATTTTTTTCTCTCTCTTCCTTTGTCTGATGGCGTCAACTAAAAGATAACTATTTTGTTTCTCAATGAATGAATCTGATTTTGAATATTTCAGCAATAACGTTACTGATAGTGGCTGTTTGATGAAAGTTTTATAACTGTTTTTGATGGTTGTTTTATTGATTGAGTTTAAGTATTAATCACTAGTTTGTGTTAGGATATTAGAAATGATTATATTATTAGTTTCACACACACTGGAATCAAATAACTTTCGCAAAAGGTTAAATTCATGTATTTAATATCTTATTAAAAATTCTGAGCCTAGACCTTTTCTCCTTCGGAAAATGTTCAAGTACTGCTCTAGTCTTGAACCGTTGATTAAGGTAATTGTTCTTTTATTTATCTTTATTTATTTACTTATTTATTATTTTATTTTTTTGCAACATCTCAACGGAAGATAACTAAGCTGCTTTTCATTGAATGAATGTGATTTTGAATGTTTGAGCAATAACATTACTTATTGTTAGACGAAAAAGTTTCAAAATGTCTTTTGTGTATTGATTTCGCGTATTAATTACTTTCAGTGATTATGTTATTACTTTCTGATATTTGTAACGTATTTATCTCACTCTGTCTCTCTTCCCTTCTTTCTCTCTTCTCTCTTCTCCGTCTTTGTTAGTTGGCATCAACTAAAAGATAACTATAATCTATCTCTCTTATAATATAAGAGCGAGTGGAGTAAACTAATAAAATGAGTCCAAGTCAATTGAGTTGATAGGGTATCTATAATGATTATGGTTGGTTTAACGGTTTGTGTGTCTGGTAGAGAGTTGTGTCCATTTTGTAATGACTTAATCAGGAGAGGAAGAGTCGTAACAATAACGCTATTCAGAGCCTCTGAGACTTTTGAAACGAAGTGAGAGCGTTACCCTCAAGCCAAGATCCAAGTTCAAAATTGCAATACTTTGAACTTCACTTAAGGCATCTTAGTGGATCGGTGGTGAAGTTAACTAGGGCGACAAACTGAGTGCCACTCAAGTGCAGTAACAAAGTGCTGCTCAATGAAACTGAACATGAGACAAATAAGTAGCAAAGTGGAATTCTTGAATACACATCTATTCATAAGTTCGTAGATATATACCATTTAGTGTACATGATGTGCTGAATAACAGTGCTATGCTATCATAGGCAAAGGGATCTTAGGTAGATAAAGCCTGCCGTTGTAAAAACAACAAGGCTAATATATAATTAAAATAGTCTCATTAGCTTGATGAGTTCATTTTAGTTTCTGTGCCTGAAACATGACTGACACTCATGCAAGTGATTTTCTTTAACCAACGTCAATTAATACCTGTTCTAAAGTGAATTCTAGATGTCTAGATTGAACGCAACTTCGATTTCTGAATATAGCTAATGACACTATAATCTGGAAAGAACAAGTATCTATTGGTTGACTTTCCCTCGTGGCAGAACACAGTGACGGGGACTTCGTTGAATGTTACTGTATATGCTCCGTTTCACGCATAAATTTACGACGAGACCGAGTTCTACAAACATTAATGGATTTATGAATTTTATGTTCCAAACTAAAAATTTTAAAAAAAGCAAATAAGAAAACACTAAAATCATTAATAAAAATAATTATACTTGGATAAAGTTGAGCGCTATCGGGGACTAAATATTTTGCTTAAGTAAACGAACGTTTACTGCCTAGGTTCAACTATATAGTCCCTCATATATATGTAAGCGATACAACTTATGTTACCCATGCAGAGTACTCTGAATGTATTTTTCCGCAACGTTCTGACATTTCTCATTGATAAAGTGATAGCTTCATTCCTTTATTTTTGTTTGTTTCTTTCTTTTATTTTTTTTCTTCTCATTAGCCATTTTATTTTCTCTATGCGTCTCTCTTTCTGTTGTCTGATGAAAGAGAAATTCTTGGAAAGTTAAGCTATGGGTTAATACCTCCCTTGTTAAACACTTCTCGTGCTGTACAGTACCTTCAATTTTCATGATATTTGCACCATATAAATAATACTTACGCGACCTCCTCGACATTCGAGTTCAGAACTCCAACTTCGAACTGTACATTAGATTAGAGACTAAATTGCCTTGTATCATCTTTAAACAGCTCTTTGCGCGACATTTTATCTTTATATTTCTTCTTCTCCATCCCCGTTTATCCCTTTCTATTTGATATAATTTTACCTTTGCTTCTGTCTTTTCTCCTCACATTTTCTGTCACTTCTTCGCACCTATTTTCCCAAATCTTTCCCAAACTGCGCACACTTTGTATTCTTTCTACCTTCTTAACACCTCCCATAGAATATCATTTCTAGTTGGTTTCTAATCTTTGTTCGTGTTGTTATTTCAATCTTCTCGCTCACTCAATCTCTTGATCACTACTGGTTCTCCCTCTATTTTTCTTCTGATGATGGACTAGTGTTTGAAAAGTTAAAGCATTTATCTTCTACCTTATTTGTCAAATTTTGCTCCTCATATATTTCCGTTCTGAATTCTCATTGAATTTGCAGCATATATATATATATGTCTGTCTGTATGTATGTACGCATGTATGTATGTATGTATGTATGTATGTATGTATGTATGTATGTAAGTATGCAGTTAGGTAGATACACAATTAGACAGACGGACAGATGCATTCATACACACATATATATGCATATGCACATTTATATACATATATCTGCATTTATATGTACACATATATGTATATATTCATAGGTATGCACTTACATGCACATATATATATACATACATGTATATATATTTATATATGTATATACATGCATATATATATATATGTATATATATATATATATATATATATATATATATATATATATATATATATATATATATATATATATATATATATATATATATATATATATACGTATATGTATGTATGTATGTATATATATTATAGCTGAGCATTTACTGCTACAATTCACTTTTGTCCTGTCTACAGTGCAATTCATAAGCTACTTAACTGTCCAAACAAATAGGTCACTTCCATTAATATGCCTGTCTTAGAATGATGATCCATTTTGAACTCAACATCCTTTCAATACATCGAATCCAGTTGGGATATCTTAGCATGATGGACATTAATGTAAATCACCTAGCACTGCACACAGTTAAGTTGCCGGCGAATTCTTACTAACTACCAGGATGCACATAAATGGGGCTTTTCAACCAATTTATACATGGGACTCTTATTGTATGCTCACCTGATGTATAAACAGCTGTAGACATCTTTTTTTTTTTTTTTGCACATTATCTTTGTTAACAAAAAAGACGGAGACCAGCCAGATTAATTTCCATATGCTGGAATTTTTTCGATAATTATGTAACCTCTTCACTTCTTCGGAGCTACTACTTATAAACCCACTATTGCTATGTGTTAGACAAGTTAGATTCTTCAATTCCAATTTACAACACATGTTTGTTTGCTAGTTCGGTTAATAAATTACTGGTGCATTAATAGTCTTTTGCTTGAATACTGTACATCACTACAGAATATATTCATACATTTTTGTCCAATACTGACAAAATAAAGAGCAAAGTGTAAAGACTCCCTTATGAATGACCATGGGATTGCACCTAGAAATTACCCTCCGAGGCACAAGTCCGGGCAAGGTCGTTGATGGAAGACTAACAGTCGTCCATGCATACCAGCGTCCCCTCTCCACACCACCAATGTCATCCAAGGGAAAGGCAAAGGCCGATACAACTTGGCACCAGTGATGTCGCAATTCATTTCTACAGCTGAGTAGAAAGGAGCAACGTGAAATAAAGTATCTTGCTCAAGAACACAGCACACAGCCTGGTCCAAGAATCTCATGATTGTGAGCCTGACGCTTTAACCACTGAGCCATGCGCCTTCATTCACAAACAGAATAGTAATACAGTATATACAAGCAGAAAGAAACATCTTGCCTTTAGGTGTACAGTATATTCGTACATAGAAAAGATTCATAAACAAGACTAGTTTCTTTCCTGTGTTGGGATTCAACCGACCATAAAATACTGCTTATTCTTGTCATACTATAGAATCCATACAGGATACTTTGTTATAGTAAAGACGTTAATTGAAGATATATATTCATGAGCAACTAAGTTGCTGGAAAATTCAAGCAAAGGAGATGAATAGGTTGTGAAAGTCAACTTTCGGTTAATATATATATGTGAGGGAAAGTATCAGGTTCTTGATTACTTTTAGCGGATTTTAAGGGACTCCGTGAGATATTAACCGAATCTCAGTTTCTCTGAATTCTTCTGAAAGCACAATAGTCCTAGTGTAATCTAAATTTGAATAGCTCTACTCTTAAACCCGTTATAAGAGATGTCACTCGCGTTAGATTTAACAGAAGCATGATAAACACTGGATTTTTCAAGGCATTTATCTTTGACCTAACAAAGATTTGACTAGATAAACAACTTTCTGTGCATGCGTATGGAGATGTACACGTTTGTTAGTCGCATATTCTAATTCTTACCTGAAGTCATGTTCACCTCATGTGACAATATAATAAGATTTTCGAAAGGTTTGAACTGTAATAAATCTGGTGCCTTGGTATCCTTTCAAACATCAACAGAAGAAAAAATAAACAATATTCATTTTTATTTTTGACAAAACGAATAAAGAACAAATTCTGACAGCTATTCGCAAGAATTATGTTTGCGTGTGTGCGTTTGCATGCGTGCTTCGTATATGCGTGATTTGTGTATGCGTGCTTTGTGTATGTGTGTGTTTTCAGGTGACTAAGCGTGTGACAGATTGTCTGTGAGTATGTCACGTCATTGACATTCAAACGTATTCTAGAATCCGAGGAAACATTGGCAGAAAACAGCTAATGAAATTCGCAAAATATAATACGATCATGTGCCCTTGGGAAGTTGTGAATTCTGACGTATTGAGCTGAAGCACTTCGTTTTAATGAAGTGGATGCATGCTATGTATAAATAACAACAACATCGTACCAACCATATCAAAACAACAGCAACATTGAAAAAGTAAAATTAAATCAATAAAAATCTAAAATAAACAGACATGAAAGAGCAAAGAAACATAATTATACAGGAATAAAAAGCAAAATGGAGAAACAATTTAAATCTTCAATATTAGGATTAATATAAAGGACGATGGATGTCAGAATTGGTGGAGTACCCTGTGGTTTTTAGTTACGTCCCTTTACATTTTGAGTTCTTAATCCCACTAAAGTTAACTTTGCCTTTCATCCTTAGGGAATTTATAATATAAAACAATAACATACAAAACAATCAAATACTGGGTTGATAAAATCGATTACCACGGCTCCTAAAATTTTTGACCTCTTGCCTACTTTTTGAATTAAGATTAAGAAGGTAAAATCGGCTCAATCCTGGGGAAAATGCTTTGCAGCATTTAACTATGCTACTTTAACTTCTGAGTTCAATATACTCTTGGATTTCATTTTGTCTTTCATTATTCTGGAATCGATAAACTAGCACCAATTAAGTACAAAAATCGATGTGATTGATTTTGACCCTCTTACCAAATTTGAGTTCTTTCACCCGTTTTAGAAATCATTACTACCAAAAGCCGGGTAGTAAGGCCATGGAAAAGAAAAAGCGTAAGAGCGACGGAAAAATTGACATGGTGTAATTTGTTTCAATTGTTTACGTTCTGAGTTCAAATTCTGCTAAGGTCAACTTGCCTTCCATATCCCTCCGAGGTCGATGAAATAAAGTACTAATCTAGTACAAGATTCGATAGTATCGATTAATCCGAAATATTGGTTATGTATTTATACTAGAAATAATTACCAAGGGCAATGGATGAAGTAATCGAAAGAGCGGCTCATAAGATACCATGCAGTATATAATTATGTCCATTTTGCATTCTAAGTTCAAATATTATTGTCAACTTTGCCATTCATCCTTGCGGTATTGATTAAGTACCACGAACCATGAAACAGCGAGACAGTCTCTACGAGATCACCCAACCTAGAAGAAATAGCAACAGACTAGCCCTTAAATCATAGCCTGTCGTCTTAAAAATGGAAGGACACGATCATTAAAAATCTGGTTTTGCTTTAAACCCTTGTGGGATCGATAAAGTACCAAAAAATTAGATCGACCTACAAAAAAATAGCAGCCAAATATTTCTCAAATTATAGCCTATAGAAGGGCACATAGAATTATGTAGTCCCAGATAAACTATGTCAGGGAAAGTGAAAGAGTGACCGCGGCTAGAATGTCTTTGATCATGCGTCTATTCGATCAGTACTGATTTAGGGATAAACAACAAGAACAGCTATATAATGTACCACCAGTCAAGTACTCAGATCAATTAAATCGAATTGAACCTTTAACCCTTTAAAAGTGTTTAGCCTTCTGCCTATGTTAGAAATCAATATTAGGATTAAAACATTTCCTAAATTTTGAAAGTGAATCGTTTCACTGAAACTTTACAATCAATTACTTCATGCTTCACGACTTAAGATAACATCCACGTTGCAATTTTCGTTTCTGTTTTGTTTGTTATTTAGCAACTTGTTGAAAAATCTTTTATAGCTGCTTTTGATCATTTGCGAAGCCTTGATAGTTTTGATGGCGAATGATGGCGGTTCCTTTTGTTGCTGTTGTTGTTAGTGTTGTAGTTGCTGTTATTGTTGTTGTTGTTGCTGCTGTTGTTGTTGTTGTTGTTGGTGGTGGTGGTGGTGGTGGTGGTATTTGTTAGTGGAGTGGTGTCTGGTGGTGGATGGTAGTGTTTTTTTTTGTTTTCTTTATATTAATTTAATCTGTTATTTTTTTTTCTGTATTTTTCCCCTTATTTTTAATCTTTGGTTTCTCTTTTTTCACCTGAAAGACTGAGGATCACCTCAACCATTATCTTTAATTTCTGTCTCCACCACCACCACCACACTGCCACTACCACCATCACCACCTCTAAATATCTTCTCTCTATCGCCATCCTTCGTATTCTGTTCATCCCACTCTTTTTGTTTTACACCCAATAATTCTATCCATCTACTTACTTCTGATTTTATTTCTACACACACACATATTTATGCACACACGCACACAGGTATAAGTACATGTGTATGCACGCACGCGCGTGTATGTATGGTATGTATATATCTATCTATTCACGTATGTGTGTATGTATGTATGTATGTATATATATATATATATATATATATATATATATATATATATATATATATATATATATATATATATATATATATATATATATATATATATATATATTCATGTATGTATGTATGTATGTATCTTAATATGATTTTTAAAAATATTGTGTTCTGAGCAGACATCCGCTTTTCTTCCACGCATGTGTCAAACTAAACTGATGTCATTTCCGTCCAAACATATCACATTTTTTTAGTTTGATCGCGTGTGCCATTCTGATTTCTACACACTCACACCCATACACATACAGAAACATATACACACATTAATAAATTAATGGTAAAAAAATCAGGAGTTACGTAATCCCGTTTCTTAACATACAGTATGCCTGCTTTAACGGACCCACGTAACATTAATATATATTAATTTCCTCAACATTCTGAATACGTAATTATTTGATGAACATTTTCTAAATTAGATGAAAACAACAAGTGGTATCGTCATCAAATTTATTATACGTAATATGTGCTTCATTTCTTCCGTTTCACTTATATAAAAATTAACTAATTAAGATATGTAAATTGAGCATACAAATACAGACCTATGTACAATATAAATAAATATTTGACAAAACCAGTTATAGAAAATGCTATGGAACCTCGTTTCACTTATGAAACTGGAAGGCATGTCAGTGAGCGTGGACTTGAGAAAATAGTGCGGTTTGTTTTCGTATGCTTTGTTGTCGTCAATCATGAATATAACTTCTATTATTATCATCATTGTTAAGGCGACGAACTGGCAGAATCGTTAGCACGGCGGGTAAAATGCTCACGTTCAAATTCTGCAGAGGTCAACTTTGCCTTTCTTCCTCTGAGGGTACGTTAAATTAAGTACCAGTTGAACATTGGGGTCGATGTAATCGACTAGTCCCCTCCGAAATTTTAGACCTTGTGCCTCGCTGTTGCTATTATTGTTGCTGTTAAGGTAGCAAGCTGGCAGAATCGTTAGCGAGCTGGGCTAAATGCATAATGGCATTTGATTTGTCTTTACGTTCTGAGTTCAAATTCCAGCGAGGTGTACTACTTAGCCGTTCGTCACACTGTGGTCGATGTGAAACACTGGAGTTCAACCGTCCCCCTACCCCAAATCTCAGGCCTTGTGCCAATAGCTTTTTTTTATTTATTTACCAAGGCCTATTCCCCATAGGAGGGAGTAGCCACAACAAGACACACACCAGGCATTCCATTCATTTCCCAGTTCAAAAGAGGCGAGCTCCGTCCTATTCTCGGGCCAAGGCATAAAAAAGCAACTCCCGATGTCAGCAGCGGGGCCCGACAGCATGTACTGGTTTACCCCCCGCCGCATCATGCTGGTTCCGTACCCCTTTGAGTAACATCAATTCACAAGCACTCTCCAAGCTTTCCTATCAATAATAAACTCTCTTGCCTCTCTCACTCCAACACTTCTAACCACCAAAGCCTTCTTCATTCCATCCATCCGCACAAACCGAGGTCTGCCTCTGGTTCTGCTGCCTACTACTTCTGTCTTCATCACCCTCCTTACCATTTGCTTCTCATCCATCTTTTTCATGTGGCAAACCACCTTAACATTCATCTATCCATTCTGGTACATAGATTTTCTTTCATTCCTGCTCGCCTTCGCACCTCCTCATTCCTCATCCTGTCCATCCGTGTCACACGAACCATAGCCCTCAAACATCTCATCTCAAACACATCTAGTCGCCTCCTCTTCGCCTCCTCTTCGCCTCTCTCTCAAACGCCACGTCTTTGCACCATATAACATTGTTGACACAATCATACCCTCATATTTTCGCTTTCATATTCAACCTTTTATCTCACAGAATACCTTTCACAATTCCAACTGGTGAGTATGAACAGGTTAAGAAAAAGTGGGTAGGAGATGTGGAGGAGGAGTTGGAGGCCTCATATCAAGATAGACAGTGCATGACCTTGCAAGTTGAGCCCAATTAGAATCTTTTTCATGTCGAGTAGTTCAAAAGGTCCTTGGATAAGGGTTGTTTAAGGATGTTGAACTCATGTTGAGTTGAGGTGAATTATTCAAAATCATCAGTGTCCCCATTGCGATTTCATAGCAAAATGCATCCCTAGACTCAAATTACATTCACGAATTCATCGCAGATAGGTGCAGCTTCTTTGTCATTTTCTTTTTAAAAGTTGCTTTCTTTTTTCCCTCTTTTTTAAATTTGAAATTTTCTCCTTCAAACACTCATACGCAATGGGGACACTGATGATTTTGATTTTGCTTGGGATTGGGCACATGTGTCTGTTGATTGCAGAATATAACTCTTCTATTATTCTTCTTCAACTCAAATTGTTTTGCCGTATCATGATACATTTTGCGCCATGCAGATTGATCTCGGTAATGACTCATCCAAGATGTCAAGTTAGGATGTAGAGGTTTTAATGATTGCTTCAACTTTTCCTTTGCCGCGATATCCTTCTATTTGTCTTCCTTTACCGCGGTATCCTTCCACTTGTCTTCCTTTGCCGCGATATCCTTCTATTTGTTGGCCATGCAAAAGAATTTTCGGAATGCGATCATCTTTCATTTGAACATATCCTATCCATCTGCACTGAATTCTTAGCAGCATGCTTTGGATACTGGAGATATCACATTTTTCTAAGATTTTGACATTTGATATCCTATCGTGCCATTTTATTTGCAGGCATTGTGCAAATAGAACATGTGAAAAGTTTCAGGTTCCTTTATATGACTGTAGTGAGGAGTCTATACTTCTGCTCCTATATAAAAAGTACCCAAAATAAAAGATTTGTATTCACTTATTTTAGATTTGAGGGTGACACCGTGTTCATCCCACAAACGATGGGTAAGTTTTCCAGAACACTTAGATATTCTAACATTGATTTTGTCATACTACTACTACTACAAATAATAATAATAATGATAATGAAATAATAATAATAATAATAATAATAATAATAATAATAATAATAATAATAATAATAATAATAATAATCAAAATGTCATAAAAGAGTTAGAACCAGCGGAGAGCTACAAATACCTAGGGGTAATTGAAGGGGACAATATCAAGCACTCAGTGATGAGGGAAAGGATCAGAAGAGAATGTTATCGCAGGGTGAGAGCAATACTGAAGACAGAGCTGAACGCGAGAAACAGGATCGAAGCGATCAATGCTCTAGCCATACCAGTCGTGACTTACAGTTTCAACATCGTTAACTGGTCAATTACTGAAATATGTAATGTTGACAGAAAAATACGAAAACTGTTGACAATGCATAGAATGCACCACCCTAAGGCAGATATAGAACGTCTTTATCTGCCAAGAAAAGAGGGAGGTCGAGGACTACTACAGCTGGCATTATCAATGAAGGTAGCCACAATTGGCCTAGACACCTATATGAAAAACTCTGAGGACTGGATGCTAAAACTTGTCTTAAAATATGAAAGCAAGAAAGCATCTTACTCAGTAACAAAACAGGCAAAGGAATATCTAAGTGAATTCCAATTGCAACAAATTCAAGAATTAGACGAACTAGAAACACCTACAGAAAAAGCTAAGCGCTTGAAAACCCGTGCTAAAATTGCTGCCTTAGCTATTATGACTGAAAAATGGCATGGAAAACCTCTCAATGGCAAATACCCAAAGAGAGCGAATAATGCAGATATTGACAAAGCCCTTACCCACCAATGGTTAATGGCCTCTGGATTGAAATCAGAAACAGAGGGGTTTATCATAGCAGCCCAAGATCAATGCCTACCTACAAAGAACTACCAGGCCAACATATTAAAGAACGGCAGCTCCCCATTATGTCGTATATACCAACAACAAAATGAGACCATCGATCATGTTGTCTCCATGTGCAGTCTGCTTGCGCCTACAGAGTATCTCAACAGGCATGATAGAGCTGCACAATATATTCACTGGGTAATATGCAAAAACCTGGACTTGCCCCATGATAAAAACTGGTGGGAACACAAACCACCCCCAGTACTTGAAAATGATCACATTGCACTCCTCTGGAACTTCACCATTCAAACTGACAGAAAGATAGACGCAAATAGGCCAGACATCATACTGAAAGACTTCAGACAAAAATCATGCCTCCTCATTGATATGACTGTCCCAATTGATATAAACGTATCTGTCAAGACCTACCAAAAACTGAGCAAATATAAAGATCTTGAAATAGAAATTAGCAAAATGTGGAATCTGAAGACGAAAACAATACCTATTGTCATAGGTGCCCTGGGAATGACAGCGAAACGGGCTGATTACTACCTAGCTCAGATACCAGGAAACCCCAAAATGGCTGAAGTCCAAAAGATAGTGCTCATGGGAACTGCCCATATCCTACGTAAAATACTGTCTATGTGATCTCAAATTTTAAAGCAAACATAATTTTCTTATGGTTTCTTAAACATTCACTTGAACAAAACTGTACAAATCCAAATATATGGTACCCTAGGCATAACACCTACATGAACTTCTAACTTGTTGTCTCTTGAGGTCTCTGGGTGAGACTTGGATCCAACTTGTACAAATGCAAAACAAAAGTCAAACATAAAATAATAATAATAATAATAACAACAACAACAACAACAACAATAATGATTATAATAATAACAATAATAATAATAGAATACTCTCTCTTTCTCTCTCTCTCTCTCTCTCTCTCTCTCTCTCTCTCTCTCTCTCTCTCTCTCTCTCTCTCTCTCTCTCTCTTCCTCTATCACTTTCTTTTGAAGATTACTTGTTGACATAGTAAAATTCTTCAGCCGAAATCATACTTTCACACACCAATTCAAACAGTAAGCTTGTTTTTCGTTAGATTCAGATTAACGCTTCTTCTACCTTCTTTGGTTAAATCTTAAATTTACAGGTGGGCAGTGAGAAACGCTGTAGTACGCAGCTTCTCTCGGCGGTCCAATATCTACCTACCTCACTTCCGTGTTTACAATCACTCCTAAGCAGTCCTCCTACTCTCCCTGTCAATATGAATGCATTATACTGAACTTGTGTTAAATAGCTTCCTCCCCTCTCTAGTTGATCTTCCTTTTCTTTTCTTTTTGTCTACTTTTTCTATCTTTCTCTCTATATATATCTCTTCTACTAGCCTTCTTTCTTATTTCATGTTTATTTTATTTATTTTATTTTATTTTTTAATATATTTTAATATTCTTTATTTTATTTTTTTATTTTTTTATTTAGTTTTTTTTTTTACTTTCTGCCAATGCTGGGGTGGTGAGGGGAGTTGAGTGCCCATCACTTATAAAATTCCCCAATGGCCTCTGCAAGACCTGTCCTCTGACAGTCAAGCCCGAATCGTTCGCCAAACCAACAGAAGTGCAGAATAGACAACACTACCGATAGTGACAAATGCAGATGTGTGGTGAGAGGGGTGAAACTGTATGGCTCATCGTTAGCGAATGCCCGAAACTGGCACAAAGCGAATACAAAAGAACACCTACTAAAATCAGCATTGCTTGGAACTGCAAGAATTCTTCGCAGGGTTCTTGGAGCACGACCAGTAAACAAGTGTCACCATAGTCTGCTGGCTGTGGACAGCTAACACTTTCCATCATACCCAGCAAAATAAGCTGTGAGTTTTCATATGATGATGATGATATTAATAATAATAATAATAATAATAATAATAACCTGATGCAATATTAAAGCCCTGATGCAATGCCAGGCAGTGATTACCATGGCTTCTGATCTTAATTGTTTGGAAGTCTTATCATGTGCATGTTTTGTCTTGGTGTAAAACATAGGCCACAGCAAATATTTTGCTAAGTGCCACAAATTTGCTTGTCAGTTGCTTCCTGTCAAAATGGACAGGAATGAGCATCGTCATCATCATCATCATCATTATTATTATTATTATTATTATTATTATTATTATTATTATTATTATTATTATTATAGTGAGGATGCATGGCTTAGTGGTTAGCGTGTTACACACACGATCGCGAGATCGTGGTTTCAATTCCTACGCAGGGGAGGGGCGTAGCGTTCTTGAACAAAACACTTCATTTCACATTCCTCTGCGATC